>NW_027445901.1:0-75000 GCF_038048845.1 Mixophyes fleayi
GTCTGCTGTGTGCTGTAGACTATATAGGACGTGTGTACAGTCTGCTGTGTGTTGTAGTCTATATAGGACGTGTGTACAGTCTGCTGTGTGCTGTAGTCTATATAGGACGTGTGTACAGTCTGCTGTGTGCTGTAGTCTATATAGGACGTGTGTACAGTCTGCTGTGTGCTGTAGTCTATATAGGACGTGTGTACAGTCTGCTGTGTGCTGTAGTCTATATAGGACGTGTGTACAATCTGCTGTGTGCTATAGTCTATATAGGACGTGTGTACAATCTGCTGTGTGCTGTAGTCTATATAGGACGTGTGTACAGTCTGCTGTGTGCTGTAGTCTATATAGGACGTGTGTACAGTCTGCTGTGTGCTGTAGTCTATATAGGACGTGTGTACAGTCTGCTGTGTGCTGTAGTCTATATAGGACGTGTGTACAATCTGCTGTGTGCTGTAGTCTATATAGGACGTGTGTACAGTCTGCTGTGTGCTGTAGTCTATATAGGACGTGTGTACAGTCTGCTGTGTGCTGTAGTCTATATAGGACGTGTATACAGTCTGCTGTGTGTTGTAGTCTATATAGGACGTGTGTACAATCTGCTGTGTGCTGTAGTCTATATAGGACGTGTGTACAGTCTGCTGTGTGTTGTAATCTCTATAGGACGTGTGTGTACTGTCTCCTGGGGGTTTTAGTGTATGTTACCTAAACCCTCTGTCTTTTCATTTTCTGTCCTGTAGAAATGGTATTTACCCTCTCACAGCTTTTGGAATACCTCGACCTCAGCAACCACAGCAGGAGGAGGTTAAATCTCCGGTAGTCCCCCCGTCTGTGAAGACACCCACCCCTGAACCGGCAGAAGTGGAAACACGGAAGGTGAGTTCAGGGCGATGGCCACTGACAAGTTTATGGTGATATTTATAATTAACCACAGAAACCTGTACACTGTCAGCTCCATGGAGATGGGAGAGGACAATATACTTGACACTGTGTTTGTCCTACAGGTGGTTCAGATGCAGTGCAATATCGAGTCTGTCGATGAAGGAGCCAAACATCATGTAAGGAACCTTCTGTAAAATAAGTCCTCCAATTATATATTTGTTATCTCCAGATCATCTTCTATCTCTACCTACCCCACACCCCACATCCACCTCTCCCCCAAGCTCCTCTCCTTTCCTAACCCAACACCCCACATCCACCTCTCTCCCAGGCTCCTCTCCTTTCGAACCCTGACACCCCACATCCACCTCTCCCCCAGGCTCCTCTCCTTTCCTAACCCAACACCCCACATCCACCTCTCCCCCAAGCTCCTCTCCTTTCCTAACCCAACACCCCACATCCACCTCTCTCCCAGGCTCCTCTCCTTTCCTAACCCAACACCCCACATCCATCTCTCCCCCAGGCTCCTCTCCTTTCCTAACCCAACACCCCACATCCACCTCTCCCCCAAGCTCCTCTCCTTTCCTAACCCAACACCCCACATCCACCTCTCTCCCAGGCTCCTCTCCTTTCCTAACCCAACACCCCACATCCACCTCTCCCCCAAGCTCCTCTCCTTTCCTAACCCAACACCCCACATCCACCTCTCTCCCAGGCTCCTCTCCTTTCGAACCCTGACACCCCACATCCACCTCTCCCCCAGGCTCCTCTCCTTTCCTAACCCAACACCCCACATCCACCTCTCTCCCAGGCTCCTCTCCTTTCCAACCCCGACATCCCACATCCACCTCTCCCCCAAGCTCCTCTCCTTTTCTAACCCAACACCCCACATCTACCTCTCCCCCAAGCTCCTCTCCTTTTCTAACCCAACACCCCACAACCCACATCCACCTCTCCCCCAAGCTCCTCTCCTTTTCTAACCCAACACCCCACATCTACCTCTCCCCCAAGCTCCTCTCCTTTTCTAACCCAACACCCCACATCTACCTCTCTCCCAGGCTCCTCTCCTTTTCTAACCCAACACCCAACACCCCACATCCACCTCTCTCCCAGGCTCCTCTCCTTTCCTACCCCGACACCCCACATCCACCGGTCTCCCAGGCTTCTCTGGTTTCCTAACCCAACACCCCACATCCACCTCTCTCCCAGGCTCCTCTCCTTTCCTAACCCAACACCCCACATCCATCTCCCTTCTGGGCGCCCCAGTTTCTCAAACTCAGAACTCACATCCTCCTTGGCTCTACCTACCCCAAGGATTGCCTCCCTCCTGGGTTTCTCTCCCTGCCCCAACATTTCACATCCACCTCTCCCAGTATTTTCACTCTCTGTAAACCAGCTACGAACCTCTGCCTCCTTTTCGTGCTCCTACATCTCTCTTCCCTGTTTGCCTCTTTCCCGTACTCCTCGTTCTCCATGCACCCACATAAGCTTCTTTCCTGGGCTTCTTGCTCTCCTTATCTTGAAAAAAAGGAGAGGTGATAATCATGGGAGACTTTAATCTACCTTATGTGAACTGGGGGGGAGTCTTCTGCTAGTTCCACTAGAAGTAGGGACATTCTGGAGTCCTTGCAGGGAGCATCCCTCAAGCAAATGGTGAGAATCAACTCATAAAGACGCAATATTAGACTTCTTTCTTACAAATAGTGACAGAATATCTGATGTAAATGTGGGTGAGAGCCTAGGATCCAGTGACCATCAAGCAGTATGGTTTAGTATAATGACAGAGACCGACTCATACCACACAAATACAAAGGTGTTAGATTTTAGGAAGGCTGACTTTGTAGAGATGGGAAAATGTGTAAGTGACTCTTTGGAAGAGTGGAGGAACTTGAAAGGAGAGGTGGGAACAATTAAAAAGTGCAATACTAAAATCAACAGATCTTATGTATCAAAAGGGTTGGTGTGACAGGAAGGACCTCCTATGCCACCCTGTTCATGTGTTTCTGGAGACTCACTGGGCTTGCCTTGCCACCATCCCCTTTCTGTCCCAATTTGCACCCCTCTAACTGCAGTAGGAGGAGCCTGTTGTCACCACTAGGCTCCTTCACTGGCACCTAGATCCGTGTCCTAGGTAACTCTGGCTGCTAGTGTACCCCCTGCTGGTACATCTGGGCTGGTGCACCTGACCTCTTCCTATAGATCAGGGTTGCTGTGGATGGTTCCCCCTGGCCTATCACACTGCCCAGAGCTGCAGGTAGCGGGCAGAGCGGTGGTACTGGAAAGCTGGGTCCAAACCTCAGTACAGCTGGATAACGGATAAGGTGGTTCTAATCTGTAGATCACAGGAATTACAGCAGGTAAGTAGTCGTCAGAGCAGGATCTTGAAGCAGTGATGTTTTATTAGCTCAAGTGTCCTAATAAGGACAGATACACTAGTTTGTGGTACTAGTGATTTCCAGAAAGGTAGAGATGGAATAATACATAATATGGTCAAACAGTGCGCTTTTTACACAGATGCCCTGGCAGGAGGTAATCCAGCCTCCTGCCCCTCTAACCAATCCAGGTGCTTCATGCAGCCTGCACATAACTCAGCCTGGAGGGGTTTAACACCTCTTACATTGAATGTTTACCATCCAAGGTGTAATATTCTCTAATCTTGCATTTAATGCAATTTAACTTACAAAATTCACAGCAATCTGTGATATTGTAAATTACTTATATCCTGAGTCTACATTGTTCAGACAGGTTCTAAGATACAGGAAGAAAACATACACAGGACCGAAAGGTAACGGCCTCCTGCTGTGTTGGTCAATTCACAGGAAGATTTAATTCGCATGATTAGTCTGCCTTCAGTAGTTACCAAGCAAAGACAGTTCTCTATTGTATCAGAAATCAGCACATTCCTAATACAATCCTATAACACAGTATCAAAAATCAATACATTTGCAATGATGTACAGAGGTGCACCTCACTCCTAATTAAAATAAATATCTACAATAAGTTATTTATAAGTGATCCAGCCACAGTTAGGACAAGCACAAAGAAAAGGAAGTCAGTGTGGTTTGCAAAAGAAGTAGCGAGTATTGTGAAAGCAAAAAGATGGCCTGTAGGAAATATAAGCAGACTCAGAATAATGAGGACAATGAGGTGGATCTTGTTATACAGAAGGAGACTAAGAAGGTGATCAGATCTGCACAAGCTGAAGAGAATATGGCCCAGACAGTGGCTAAAGGGGGCAAAGCTTCTTTTTTTTTTTTAGGTCTATAAGTGAAATAAGAAAAACAAAAGGAGGAATAAGACTAAAGACAGAGAGTGAGGGTCTTGTTGAGGGAGACAAGGTAATAACAGATCATAGTAATAATTATTTTTGCTCTGTGTTCACTACAGATTGAGCCAGGAAGGGGTCACAGATAAGTTACAAGTATACTGATAAACATGAGGTAGATACAAGTACATTACAGAGGAGAAGGTCCTAACAGAGCTCTGATAAATCAATGGGGCGACATGGGATACATCCAAGGATACTAAAAGAGCTTAAAGGGAGCTGGTAACATCATTAACATTATTCAATCAGTCACTAACTACAGGAGTAATCCCAGAGGACTGGAGAAGAGTGAACGTAGTCCTACTGCACAAAGTGGAAGCAAGGAAGAGACAACTACAGACCAGTGAGTCTTACATCAGTAGTAGGGAAATTGGTGGAAACCCTCTTAAAGGAAAGAGTTGTAGAATATCTCAAATCCAGTAACTTACAGGATCCCAAGCAGCAGGGATCTACTGGGGGGAGATCGTGTCAAGGAAATCTTATTGAGGTTTTTGACTGAGTGACCAATGTAATAGATCAAGAAGGGGCTGTAGATGTAGATTATCTATAATTTTAGTCAGGCTTTTGACACTGTCCCACATCGTAGACTGTTAAATAAACCTGAAAGCTTGGGATTGGATTCTAAGATGGTGGAATGGATACGATCTTGGTTGTAGGATAGAAAATAGAGAGTTATAGTAAATGAAGTACATTCACAGGAGGGAAAGGTCACCAGTGGAGTACCCCAAGGATCTGTACTTGGACCAGTGCTTTATTGGAGGGATTGCAGGATGGTATTGAAGGGATAGTATGTGTCACTACAGATGGTATTGAAGGGATAGTATGTGTTACTACAGATGGTATTGAAGGGATAGTATGTCTTACTGCAGATGGTATTGAAGGGATAGTATGTGTTACTACAGATGGTATTGAAGGGATAATATGTGTTACTACAGATGGTATTGAAGGGATAGTATGTGTTACTACAGATGGTATTGAAGGGATAGTATGTGTTACTACAGATGGTATTGAAGGGATAGTATGTGTTACTGCAGATGGTATTGAAGGGATAGTATGTGTTACTACAGATGGTATTGAAGGGATAGTATGTGTTACTACAGATGGTATTGAAGGGATAGTATGTCTTACTGCAGATGGTATTGAAGGGATAGTATGTGTTACTACAGATGGTATTGAAGGGATAGTATGTGTTACTACAGATGGTATTGAAGGGATAGTATGTGTTACTACAGATGGTATTGAAGGGATAGTATGTGTTACTACAGATGGTATTGAAGGGATAGTATGTGTTACTACAGATGGTATTGAAGGGATAGTATGTGTTACTACAGATGGTATTGAAGGGATAGTATGTGTTACTACAGATGGTATTGAAGGGATAGTATGTGTTACTGCAGATGGTATTGAAGGGATAGTATGTGTTACTACAGATGGTATTGAAGGGATAGTATGTGTTACTGCAGATGGTATTGAAGGGATAGTATGTGTTACTACAGATGGTATTGAAGGGATAGTATGTGTTACTGCAGATGGTATTGAAGGGATAGTATGTGTTACTACAGATGGTATTGAAGGGATAGTATGTGTTACTAAAGATGGTATTGAAGGGATAGTATGTGTTACTACAGATGGTATTGAAGGGATAGTATGTGTTACTGCAGATGGTATTGAAGGGATAGTATGTGTTACTACAGATGGTATTGAAGGGATAGTATGTGTTACTGCAGATGGTATTGAAGGGATAGTATGTGTTACTACAGATGGTATTGAAGGGATAGTATGTGTTACTACAGATTGTATTGAAGGGATAGTATGTGTTACTACAGATGGTATTGAAGGGACAGTATGTGTTACTACAGATGGTATTGAAGGGATAGTATGTGTTACTACAGATGGTATTGAAGGGATAGTATGTGTTACTACAGATGGTATTGAAGGGATAGTATGTCTTACTACAGATGGTATTGAAGGGATAGTATGTCTTACTACAGATGGTATTGAAGCGATAGTATGTGTTACTGCAGATGGTATTGAAGGGATAGTATGTGTTACTACAGATGGTATTGAAGGGATAGTATGTCTTACTGCAGATGGTATTGAAGGGATAGTATGTGTTACTACAGATGGTATTGAAGGGATAGTATGTGTTACTACAGATGGTATTGAAGGGATAGTATGTGTTACTGCAGATGGTATTGAAGGGATAGTATGTGTTACTGCAGATGGTATTGAAGGGATAGTATGTGTTACTGCAGATGGTATTGAAGGGATAGTATGTGTTACTACAGATGGTATTGAAGGGATAGTATGTGTTACTACAGATGGTATTGAAGGGATAGTATGTCTTACTACAGATGGTATTGAAGGGATAGTATGTCTTACTACAGATGGTATTGAAGGGATAGTATGTCTTACTACAGATGGTATTGAAGGGATAGTATGTGTTACTGCAGATGGTATTGAAGGGATAGTATGTGTTACTGCAGATGGTATTGAAGGGATAGTATGTGTTACTACAGATGGTATTGAAGGGATAGTATGTGTTACTACAGATGGTATTGAAGGGATAGTATGTCTTACTGCAGATGGTATTGAAGGGATAGTATGTGTTACTACAGATGGTATTGAAGGGATAGTATGTGTTACTACAGATGGTATTGAAGGGATAGTATGTGTTACTACAGATGGTATTGAAGGGATAGTATGTGTTACTACAGATGGTATTGAAGGGATAGTATGTGTTACTACAGATGGTATTGAAGGGATAGTATGTGTTACTACAGATGGTATTGAAGGGATAGTATGTGTTACTACAGATGGTATTGAAGGGATAGTATGTGTTACTACAGATGGTATTGAAGGGATAGTATGTGTTACTACAGATGGTATTGAAGGGATAGTATGTCTTACTACAGATGGTATTGAAGGGATAGTATGTGTTACTACAGATGGTATTGAAGGGATAGTATGTGTTACTACAGATGGTATTGAAGGGATAGTATGTGTTACTACAGATGGTATTGAAGGGATAGTATGTCTTACTACAGATGGTATTGAAGGGATAGTATGTCTTACTACAGATGGTATTGAAGGGATAGTATGTGTTACTGCAGATGGTATTGAAGGGATAGTATGTGTTACTGCAGATGGTATTGAAGGGATAGTATGTGTTACTGCAGATGGTATTGAAGGGATAGTATGTGTTACTGCAGATGGTATTGAAGGGATAGTATGTGTTACTGCAGATGGTATTGAAGGGATAGTATGTGTTACTACAGATGGTATTGAAGGGATAGTATGTGTTACTACAGATGGTATTGAAGGGATAGTATGTGTTACTACAGATGGTATTGAAGGGATAGTATGTGTTACTACAGATGGTATTGAAGGGATAGTATGTGTTACTACAGATGGTATTGAAGGGATAGTATGTCTTACTACAGATGGTATTGAAGGGATAGTATGTCTTACTACAGATGGTATTGAAGGGATATTATGTGTTACTGCAGATGGTATTGAAGGGATAGTATGTGTTACTGCAGATGGTATTGAAGGGATAGTATGTGTTACTGCAGATGGTATTGAAGGGATAGTATGTGTTACTACAGATGGTATTGAAGGGATAGTATGTGTTACTACAGATGGTATTGAAGGGATAGTATGTGTTACTACAGATGGTATTGAAGGGATAGTATGTGTTACTACAGATGGTATTGAAGGGATAGTATGTGTTACTACAGATGGTATTGAAGGGATAGTATGTGTTACTACAGATGGTATTGAAGGGATAGTATGTGTTACTACAGATGGTATTGAAGGGATAGTATGTGTTACTACAGATGGTATTGAAGGGATAGTATGTGTTACTACAGATGGTATTGAAGGGATAGTATGTGTTACTACAGATGGTATTGAAGGGATAGTATGTGTTACTGCAGATGGTATTGAAGGGATAGTATGTGTTACTGCAGATGGTATTGAAGGGATAGTATGTGTTACTACAGATGGTATTGAAGGGATAGTATGTGTTACTACAGATGGTATTGAAGGGATAGTATGTGTTACTACAGATGGTATTGAAGGGATAGTATGTCTTACTGCAGATGGTATTGAAGGGATAGTATGTGTTACTACAGATGGTATTGAAGGGATAGTATGTGTTACTACAGATGGTATTGAAGGGATAGTATGTGTTACTGCAGATGGTATTGAAGGGATAGTATGTGTTACTACAGATGGTATTGAAGGGATAGTATGTGTTACTACAGATGGCATTGAAGGGATAGTATGTGTTACTACAGATGGCATTGAAGGGATAGTATGTGTTACTACAGATGGTATTGAAGGGATAGTATGTGTTACTGCAGATGGTATTGAAGGGATAGTATGTGTTACTACAGATGGTATTGAAGGGATAGTATGTGTTACTACAGATGGTATTGAAGGGATAGTATGTGTTACTACAGATGGTATTGAAGGGATAGTATGTGTTACTACAGATGGTATTGAAGGGATAGTATGTGTTACTACAGATGGTATTGAAGGGATAATATGTGTTACTGCAGATGGTATTGAAGGGATAGTATGTGTTACTACAGATGGTATTGAAGGGATAGTATGTGTTACTACAGATGGTATTGAAGGGATAGTATGTGTTACTACAGATGGTATTGAAGGGATAGTATGTGTTACTACAGATGGTATTGAAGGGATAGTATGTCTTACTGCAGATGGTATTGAAGGGATAGTATGTGTTACTACAGATGGTATTGAAGGGATAGTATGTCTTACTACAGATGGTATTGAAGGGATAGTATGTGTTACTGCAGATGGTATTGAAGGGATAGTATGTGTTACTACAGATGGTATTGAAGGGATAGTATGTGTTACTACAGATGGTATTGAAGGGATAGTATGTGTTACTACAGATGGTATTGAAGGGATAGTATGTGTTACTACAGATGGTATTGAAGGGATAGTATGTCTTACTGCAGATGGTATTGAAGGGATAGTATGTGTTACTACAGATGGTATTGAAGGGATAGTATGTCTTACTACAGATGGTATTGAAGGGATAGTATGTGTTACTACAGATGGTATTGAAGGGATAGTATGTGTTACTACAGATGGTATTGAAGGGATAGTATGTGTTACTACAGATGGTATTGAAGGGATAGTATGTGTTACTACAGATGGTATTGAAGGGATAGTATGTGTTACTACAGATGGTATTGAAGGGATAGTATGTGTTACTACAGATGGTATTGAAGGGATAGTATGTGTTACTACAGATGGTATTGAAGGGATAGTATGTGTTACTACAGATGGTATTGAAGGGATAGTATGTGTTACTACAGATGGTATTGAAGGGATAGTATGTGTTACTACAGATGGTATTGAAGGGATAGTATGTGTTACTGCAGATGACAGGGCAGACACACCAGGAGGGGTAAAACAAATGATTGATGATCTAGGTCAGTGATGGCTAACCTGTGACACTCCAGGTGTTGTGAAACTACAAGTCCCAGCATGCTCTGCCAGCTATCAACTAGTTATCTACTGGCAAAGCATGCTGGGGCTCGTAGTTTCACAACACCTGGAGTGTCACAGGTTAGCCATCACTGATCTAGGTAGACTACAGGAATGAGAGTGGCAGCTACAGCTTAATGACAGAAAAATGCAAAATCATGCACTTGGCTAAATATAGTAATAATGGCACTATAATGGGAACTACTGAGGAGGAAAGGGATCTAGGAGTCACTATTTCAGGTGACTTACAGGCAGGTAAGTAATGTAACAAAGCAATGAGGAAGGTAAGTCAGATGCTTGGTTGTATAGGGAGAGGAATCAGTAGCAGAAAGAAGTAATAATACCACTGTATAGGTCATTGGTACGGCCTCATCTAGAACACTGTGTTCAGTTATGGAGGCCATATATAAATACATTATAGTCTGTGCAAAGAATGGTGCATGGCCTACAGTGCACAACTTACCTGGAAAGACTAAAAGATCTTAATATATATAGTTTGGAGCAGAGAAGGGAACAGGGGGGACATGATAGAAACTTTCATATATATCCAGGGTTATAACAAGGTGCAGGAGGGAAACATTCTACAAAGGAAGAGAAGTATTAGAACACGAGGACATGTACTGACACTGGAGGGAAGAGAAGTATTAGAACACGAGGACATGTACTGACACTGGAGGGAAGAGAAGTATTAGAACACGAGGACATGTACTGACACTGGGGGGAAGAGAAGTATTAGAACACGAGGACATGTACTGACACTGGGGGGAAGAGAAGTATTAGAACACGAGGACATGTACTGACACTGGGGGGAAGAGAAGTATTAGAACACGAGGACATGTACTGACACTGGGGGGAAGAGAAGCATTAGAACACGAGGACATGTACTGACACTGGGGGGAAGAGAAGTATTAGAACACGAGGACATGTACTGACACTTGGGGGAAGAGAAGTATTAGAACACGAGGACATGTACTGACACTTGGGGGAAGAGAAGTATTAGAACACAAGGACATGTACTGACACTGGGGGGAAGAGAAGTATTAGAACACGAGGACATGTACTGACACTGGGGGGGAAGAGAAGTATTAGAACACGAGGACATGTACTGACACTGGGGGGAAGAGAAGTATTAGAACACGAGGACATGTACTGACACTTGGGGGAAGAGAAGTATTAGAACACGAGGACATGTACTGACACTTGGGGGAAGAGAAGTATTAGAACACAAGGACATGTACTGACACTGGGGGGAAGAGAAGTATTAGAACACGAGGACATGTACTGACACTGGGGGGGAAGAGAAGTATTAGAACACGAGGACATGTACTGACACTGGGGGAAGAGAAGTATTAGAACACAAGGACATGTACTGACACTGGGGGGAAGAGAAGTATTAGAACACGAGGACATGTACTGACACTGGGGGGGAAGAGAAGTATTAGAACACGAGGACATGTACTGACACTGGGGGGAAGAGAAGTATTAGAACACGAGGACATGTACTGACACTGGGGGGAAGAGAAGTATTAGAACACGAGGACATGTACTGACACTGGGGGGAAGAGAAGCATTAGAACACAAGGACATGTACTGACACTGGGGGGAAGAGAAGTATTAGAACACGAGGACATGTACTGACACTGGGGGGAAGAGAAGTATTAGAACACGAGGACATGTACTGACACTGGGGGGGAAGAGAAGTATTAGAACACGAGGACATGTACTGACACTGGGGGGAAGAGAAGTATTAGAACACGAGGACATGCACTGACACTGGGGGGAAGAGAAGTATTAGAACATGAGGACATGCACTGACACTGGGGGGAAGAGAAGTATTAGAACACGAGGACATGTACTGACACTGGGGGGAAGAGAAGTATTAGAACACGAGGACATGTACTGACACTGGGGGGAAGAGAAGTATTAGAACACGAGGACATGTACTGACACTGGGGGGAAGAGAAGTATTAGAACACGAGGACATGTACTGACACTTGAGGGAAGAGAAGTATTAGAACACGAGGACATGCACTGACACTGGGGGGAAGAGAAGTATTAGAACACGAGGACATGTACTGACACTGGGGGGAAGAGAAGTATTAGAACACGAGGACATGCACTGACACTGGGGGGAAGAGAAGTATTAGAACACGAGGACATGTACTGACACTGGGGGGAAGAGAAGTATTAGAACACGAGGACATGCACTGACACTGGGGGGAAGAGAAGTATTAGAACACGAGGACATGCACTGACACTGGGGGGGAAGAGAAGTATTAGAACACGAGGACATGCACTGACACTGGGGGGAAGAGAAGTATTAGAACACGAGGACATGTACTTACACTGGGGGGAAGAGAAGTATTAGAACACGAGGACATGTACTGACACTGGGGGGGGTAGGGGAGAGAAGTATTAGAACCGAGGACATGTACTGACACTGGGGGGGGTACGGGAGAGAAGTATTAGAACCGAGGACATGTACTGACACTGGGGGGGGAAGAGAAGTATTAGAACCGAGGACATGTACTGACACTGGGGGGGGTAGGGGAGAGAAGTATTAGAACCGAGGACATGTACTGACACTGGGGGGGAAGAGAAGTATTAGAACACAAGGACATGTACTGACACTGGGGGGGAAGAGAAGTATTAGAACACAAGGACATGTACTGACACTGGGGGGGAAGAGAAGTATTAGAACACAAGGACATGCACTGACACTGGGGGGAAGAGAAGTATTAGAACATGAGGACATGTACTGACACTGGGGGGAAGAGAAGTATTAGAACATGAGGACATGCACTGACACTGGGGGGAAGAGAAGTATTAGAACACGAGGACATGTACTGACACTGGGGGGAAGAGAAGTATTAGAACACGAGGACATGTACTGACACTGGGGGGAAGAGAAGTATTAGAACACGAGGACATGTACTGACACTGGGGGGAAGAGAAGTAATAGAACACGAGGACATGTACTGACACTGGGGGGGAAGAGAAGTATTAGAACACAAGGACATGTACTGAAACTGGGGGGGAAGAGAAGTATTAGAACACGAGGACATGTACTGACACTGGGGGGGAAGAGAAGTATTAGAACACGAGGACATGCACTGACACTGGGGGGGAAGAGAAGTATTAGAACACGAGGACATGTACTGAAACTGGGGGGAAGAGAAGTATTAGAACACGAGGACATGTACTGACACTGGGGGGAAGAGAAGTATTAGAACACGAGGACATGTACTGACACTGGGGGGAAGAGAAGTATTAGAACACGAGGACATGTACTGACACTGGGGGGAAGAGAAGTATTAGAACACGAGGACATGTACTGACACTGGGGGGAAGAGAAGTATTAGAACACGAGGACATGTACTGACACTGGGGGGAAGAGAAGTATTAGAACACGAGGACATGCACTGACACTGGGGGGAAGAGAAGTATTAGAACACGAGGACATGTACTGACACTGGGGGGAAGAGAAGTATTAGAACACGAGGACATGCACTGACACTGGGGGGAAGAGAAGTATTAGAACACGAGGACATGCACTGACACTGGGGGGAAGTAGGATCAGAGGAAAGTACTTCACAGAAAGGGTAGTGGATAAGTGGATTAGCCTCCATCAGAGGTGGTAGAGGCTAATACAGTAGAGCATTGTAAACATGCTTGGGATAGACATAAGGATATCGTTACAAATAACTAAGAATTAAATATGGTTTGAGGTCACCATAGGTTAAACAATGGGCAGACTAGATGGGCCAAGCGGTTCTTATCTGCCGTCATATTCTATGTTTCTATTACCCTTGTGGGTTTTTCCCATCTCCCTATCCCCAGTTCCCCACATCCTGCCTTCCTCCCCAGCCTGCTCTTCTCGGGGTCCTTGCTGTACCCACCCTATCCATCGCCTGCCCCCGCACGCAGGCTGTCACTATAATTACATATATATATATATATATATGACTGTGATGCTCTTTGTCCTCAGCTGACCTTATTACTGAAACTAGAAGACAAGCTGAACAGACACTTAAGCTGTGACTTATTACCCAGTGAGTAACGGACAGGGACCCCATAGTGCTCTGGGGGTGAATGATCCTTGTTGTGACTGTGTCTGTTGTTTTCTTGTGTAGATGAGAATATTCAGGAGCTGGCAGCCGAGCTGGTACAACTGGGCTTTGTCAGTGAGGTGAGGATGGTGGATCTACGTGAGGACCAGGATAGAGGAGGGACACGTCCCCATCTTATAGCTCTGTCTTTGTTTCCATGTTTCAGGTGGACCAGAGCAGACTCTCCTGTCTACTGGAAGAAGCTTTTAGTAAATTCTTCTTTGCTCGAAATGGAAGCATGACGGCCGTCACTGTCTCATCATAGCAGGCCGGCCTCTGCAGCTGTCCTGACTGCATATAGGAGCATCCTTCATATACCCCTGCCCTGCATACTGTTTACACAATGACAGCATTAAACAGATGTTACACTTACACAATAGTGCCCTCTTGTGGACAGGGGGGTGGGTGTCATGATCATGGATTACTTTCCTGTGAGTGCGTTGTGTAGAGGGGAAGGGATATCCGCACACTACAGAATGTCTGATATTTGTCTTTGGGTAATGGGACACTCCTATATCTCTGTACCAGGATGGAGGCATTGCACAGTATAGAAGGAGGAGCAAATGGCCTGCCCAGCGTATCATACATTTCATCCAGTTACTGTATAGCGCCTCCTAGTGCTCAAGCCTTAGCTTCTCTGTGTATTGTTTACAGCCGTCACTTTGTAGACTCTCGTATCAGACCCAGCTTCCACATCCTCTGTGAGCGTCGTGTAGAAGGGATAACCAAGACCTGGTGTTGTGGAGTGGGACATAGTGGGTGATATGCAAGTCCTCAGCAGTCTGTTGCTGGATGGGGCCTTATTTAGGAGGAGAACATACAATGTGGCAGTCTCATGGACATTTGGTGGAGGAGGAGGTCTTGGTATGACGTGGTCATGCTTCTGGTATCAGGATAGACACTGCTGGCTCATGGGACATATGACTGATGGATCATTACTGTCATGTGATCTGTAATAACCCTTTCTGAGCTGGATCATAGTTTAGCCATGCTGTGATGGTAAAGAAATGCTCCTTATACAATGCTCTTAGCTTTGCACACTATGAAAATAACCTGTATTACTTTGTGATGTCATTTTTATTTGTAACTAATACTTTTCCTTTTTTCTGTAAATAAACTTGAAGTTTGTGTATTTATTCGCTGTTTCTGTCACTTTATTGACTCATTTGAGATGTCTCCAGAATCACAGTCACAAATATCTGCTGAGAAATGTCCCTACACATCTGATTTGTGTATATATTCTACAGTGTCGCAGTGGGATTGTCAATGGGACTGTTGAATAAGAGTTGTAAACGTATAGAAAAGTCAGACAGCCGAGTTGTCAAGGAATTGGGAAATTGGACCTGGGGGCGATAAATGACAGCAGCACAAAGGTGGAGAGGAGAAAATAGACGGTGTGGACTTGAAGAGAAGGAGGAGGAGAGTTCCGGTGGTGCCCCTGTAGGAGAGCTACAGGGGATGCAGTATCAGAGAAGGTAGCCAGGTCTCGGTAATGGCAAGGAGGTTGAGGGGTTTTGAAATAATTAGATCCTAGTGAGTTTTTTACAAACATACCTTATAATGCACAGAAAGAGGTAGGAGGGATAGGGAGTACAAGGTGGATGGAGGAGAGAGTGGGGGATTGTACTGTGTCCAGGTTGGGATGAGGTGTCACCAGTAGTCATAAGAGAGAGAACATGCAAGGATGATTTGTGTTTGCTGAGTGTGGTGGGTGAAGTGTAGCTCGGACGGAATGAAGTAGAAAGGTAAATAATGACGAGAGGGGTAGAAACAGGATGCCGGAGAAGAAAGCGTTTGGAGAGTAGTGTGGTGAAAGAGAAGGTGCATGATGGAGGGATGAGGATGACTGGAATATCTAGGGTCGGTAACGAGACACTGGAGAGGAACAATTGGTCCATGTAGTGAAGGAGGTTGGAGGGTCTTTGTAGGCTAACTGGCTGGGATAGTGGAGTGTTCAGCCTACACAGCTAGGATTCATGACCTGGGACACAGCAATCATAACTGAGCTCCGTGGGACCAGTAGCGGAGCAGAGTAGTTAGTCTAGTAGACCGTTGGTTTCCAAAAATTGTAAGTAGTTTATTTGTGAAAATAAAAAATTTGGGAGGTAGGGCATAGAGATGAGCTAAGGTTGGTTAAGGTGATTTGATGGGATGAAGTTACGTATGTAAATGATCTTTTACCACCCCTAGTTGTGTGTTTACTTGTGTATTTTATCAGGTATAATGCACCTTACATACCCTATGGATGAAGTCTGGACTACCATCACAATGCACCGTTGTCATGATACCGTTACAGCATTATGATGAGTGGATCTGGGTGACTATATCAATGACATTTCCTGAGACCTTGCAGGATCTTTTTATCATCATCTGATGTGCGAGGGACTTTCTTCACTTGCCGCTAACTTGGCCGATGTAAACCAACCAGCAGCTGACAGATTAAGATCTTCTCTCTCCCCTCGATATATATACGAGCAGCCACACACATGGGGAAATTATCGACTACTAATTGGAAAACATGGTATAAATGAGTGGAAATATAAATACATTTTCATCCTGTATAAAAATAATTAAATCTGCTCCCAAAAATTTGTTTTCTACTTTCATATATTTGTGACTAAATTGTGCATTGATCATTTCATAGGTTTTCTTAATTAAATACTAGATATTTTCATGAAGACAATCAGACTGGAGTTCTGTGTTTGTATTGATGACCTCATAGACATTCCATTCCGCATAATGAGATGAAGTCTTCAGCCTCCACCAGCACAATGTGATCTCATCTCCAGTATGATGGACCAAAGCTCAAAGTGATCTCATCTCCAGTATGATGGACCAAGGGTCATCTGTCCACCTCTTTCTGGAGACCTCCAGAATGTCTCATCTTCTCCACAAAGTGATCTCATCTCCAGTATGATGGACCAAGGGTCATCTGTCCACCTCTTTCTGGAGACCTCCTGAGCATCTCATCTTCTTCAGCTACTTCTAGTGACTTTTCCGGAAGCCATACTCAGTCTCCCACTGCTGCCAGGATGACTTCTTGTTGGGTTCTTCCAGTCCGATCTTTCTGGTCCTGCTGCTGGTACGAAGTCCAGGTAAATGACTGACAGATACTTCATGGTAAGTTTCAATGTCACTTTTTCATGGAAACCCTATTTAACACCCTATTTACAAACCTAAATCGCTGCAGTCAGAATGATCAGACTGAGCAGCTACATTTCACAGTAAATTTACCTCCAGAATATGTCAATATAATGTTACGTAAGTCATAATTGTGGCTTGGAATAGATCAGTAATGGTTTATACGCTGAAGATGGTTCCCAGCATTTGTGAACTTAGCTTTAAACATTTTAGAATAAGATTTAAAGACAAATGTATATCTAATATAAAAATCGGCCAATTACTTTTATTGGCAGATACACAGAAGATTTGTTTATAATATAGGAAATAAGCACTGACTCCAACATGTCACCACCAAATTCCTGAGAGTCTAACTTTATATTTGGAAAGTAAACAGGAATTGTGCATCGGACGAGACCGACACATTGTTTTGTGTATGTATAGACACATATGTATACACACAAACACACACTATATATAATAATATACACCGATCAGCCACAACATTATATCCCCCTGCATAATATTATGTAGGTCCATCCTTGGGCCACCAATACAGCTCTGACCCGTGGGGGCATGGACTCCACAAGACCTCTGAAGGTGTCCTGTGGTATCTGGCACCAAGATGTTAGCAGCAGATCCTTTAAGCCCTGTAAGTTGTGAGGTGGGGTCTCTATGGCTCGGACTTGTTTTTCCAGCACATCCCACAGATGCTCGGTCAGATTGAGATCTTAAGAATTTGGAGCCAAGTCACCTTGATCTCTTTGTCCTGTTCATCAAACCATTACGGGAACAATTGTTGCAGTGTGGAGGGCGCATTATCCTGCTGAAAGAGGCCACTGCCATCAGGGAATACCGCTGCCATGATGGGGTGCACTTGGTCTGCAGCAATGTTTAGGTAGGTGGTACGTGTCATAGTAACATCCACATGAATGGCAGGACCCAAATTTTCCCAGCAGATTATTGCCCAGAACATCACACAGCCTCCGCCGGCTGCCTTCTTCCCATAGTGCATCCTGGTGCCATCTCTTCCCCAGGTAAATGACGCACACTCACCCGGCCGTCCTCATGATGTAAAAGAAAACCTGTTCAGGTGCTTACGTGCCCATTGCAGGCACTTTCAATGGTGGCAGGGGTCAGCACGGGCACTCTAACCGATCTGCAGCTACGCAGCCCCATACGCAGCAAGCTGCGATGCTCTGTGTGGTCTGACACCTCTATCACAGCCAGCAATAACTTTCTCAGCAATCTGTGCTACAGTAGCTCTTCTGTGGGATTGGAGCAGACGTGCTTCAATCCCCACACGCATCAATGAGCCTTGGGCGCCCATAACTTTGTCACCGGTTCTCCTTCCTTGGACCACTGTTGGTAGGTACTAACCACTGCACAAGACCGGCCGGTTTAGAGATGCTCTGACCCAGTCCTCTAGTCATCACAATTTGATCCTTTTCAAAGTCACTCAGATAATTAAGCTTTTTCCTGCTTCCAACACATCAACTACAAGAACTGACTGTTCACTTGCTGCCTAATATATCCCACCCCTGACAGGTGCCATTGTACCCAGCTAATAAATGTTATTCACTTGTCAGTGGTTTTAATGTTGTGGCTGATCAGTGTGTGTGTGTATATGTGTATATATATATATATATATATATGTATATATGCATATATATATTTTTTCTCTCTCGTACCACTGGGGGACACTGCCAGACATTGGGGTATAGTAGTGGGTTTGGGAGTTTAGGCACTAAAACTTTATGGTTTTTACTCCCCTCCTCTCCAGTAGATACCTCAGGCTCCTGCCTATACCTAGTTTAGTGATAGATTTTCACGTTTTTATTTTATTTTTTCTCAGAGGTGCTTCGCGGGGATCGATCCTAAGTCCCAGAGAGGGTGAATGGTCCTGGGCTTCCTTCATCCTGATCCCCGCGCAAGGTAAGAAGTGGCTGATGCCCGGGTCTTTCTTGCACCTGTCTTGCCGGCAGTTCCTCCCCTAGAAACGAGCTATTAGCTGTTGGTTGCGCCATTAGGGCTTTAGGTGCCCACGGAGGTAGTTCCTCTTCAGCGGGCCACGGAGATAGGTCGCGCGGGGGAGATCTAGGATCCATCTCTCCCCGCCGATGGACTAGCCGGCAAGCCCCCTCCTCCATACCCCCACCTCCCCTGACAACGAGCAGCTGGGGTCCGTTAGCGCTCCCTCTATTATAGAGAGCGGCGCTGCATGAGGAGGGCAGACATCACACACGCTCCTGGGCACTGTAACAAAGTGTGTTGTGGAGAGGTTACCGACAGCCATATTATAGATGAGCTGTTTGGTAACTTAGAGGAGCAGACATTTTTTTGATGAAGGCGGAGCTGGAGGAGGACCTTCGTTTCCTGCACTTCTCAGGATCCTGCACAGCGGAGTCACCATCTTTAGCTCACACCGAGTAGCTGCGTGTCGCTTCTCTCCTCTCATTTACCTCTTCTGTGACTGGTATCGTTAAATTCTGTTTGTGTACAAAAACATTTTAAACATTCATAGTAGATTGTTCTGCCTAGCAGGAGAGGTTAAAGTTACTTTGCGGCTGATTTGTACCCCGGTATATAGATCTGGCTACAAATTGTGTATTGCTGTATTCTGACATTTACTGTTTAGACAATAATCATTTATCTGTCTAGTTATAATCAGTTTATACTGTATTTAACCAGTGATGTCTAACAAAGAGTCCTCTGACGGGATCCTCTGGAGGGTCTGCAATGTATTTTACTTGTGCCATGTGTAAAGTAAAACTTTCAAAAGGACAGCATGACAAAGGTGCCCTTTGCGCTGCTTGTGAGGCCGGATCTCAGGAGCGTCCCGCCCCAGCTCAGACACCGGCTAGCCATGGAAGAGCCTCCTTGGATTAGGTCCTTTGCTGCAACCATGGAGAAGTTTACTACGGTGATGTTACAGGCTGCAGAGATACGTCAGAATGTTGTTGCAGACTCTCAGGTATCTCTCTCTGCAGGGCAGCGCTCCACACATGTAGAAGCTGGGGGGGGGGGGGGGGGTGACCAAATGGATAGTGCAGGCACATCCTCACAGAGTTCTATGACTCAGAGTGATGATCGCGTCTCACTGGATGTAAACCAGGGTCGTAGCCCAGGCTCAGATATCCCGTCAGATGAGGATGGGGATTTAGACTTGGATACTCAGGAGGAAGACTCACTGAGTATTATGACCACTTCGGTGGGTAATATTGAAAGTCTGGTGTTAGGTATTAGGCATACCTTAGGTTTCGCTGACCCTACACCCTCGGCTCCCTCAGGTTTCTCCATTTTTAAAAGGACTAAATCTCAGGTTATGTCTTTACCACCGTCATCCGAGATGGTGCAGATTGTAACGGACACTTGGTTAAATCCAGTAAAACAGTTCGTTATTATTATTATTATTAATTTTTATTTATAAGGCACCACTAGGTATCAGTAGCGCCGTACAGGGACATACAGAAACAGGATACAGGGTGAGACAGCACGGTACAGTTAACAAAAAGCACAGTAACTCAGAAGCTCAATGTACAGCTAGATGAAAGGTGAGAGCCCCCAGCGGTGAAGCTAGAGGGGCAGAAGGGCAGGAGGACCTCACGGAGGAGACAAGGAGCTGGAGAGCAGAGTTAAGGTGGTGGAGAACAGGAGGAGAGGAGGCCCTGCTCGAAGGAGCGTACAATCTAAGGGGAGGGTAGGACAGACAGAGACACAAGGGTAGGAGGAGGAAAGGGGGAGAACGCAGAGGGGGAGAGGAGAATGACGAGAAGGGAGGCAGGAGGAGGGCAGGGTAGGGAGGGCGGTAGGTGGGAGGGTGGTAGGTTATGCCGGGTAGATTTAAGAGTTTTTATCTCTTTCAGCAGAGGATTCTATTAAATGGGAGGCATCTCCTAAGGTGGATAGACCGATCATCAGGTTGTCCTCTTCGTGGACGACGTGAGGCTGAGTCAAAGAGGTCCTTGGAAATCCTGCCTTTCGATTGAGTTACTATGTTTGGGCCGGAGCTTGAGAAAGTGATTGAGGTAGCCACAGGGGGAAAGAGTAATGTTCTTCCCATGGGTTCTCGTAAACCTCGTCAAGCTCGTTTTTCGCTCCTTTCGCTCCTTCTCTCAGGGCCGTGGCGCCCCACCAAGGGGTCAGCCGGCCATTTCTAGAGGAGGTGGCGGCAGAGGTAGGGGCGCTCCCACACGGGGAACGTCGCGTCCCAGTGAAAAACCTGCAGCATGACTCCTTGGCCCTCACGCGGGTACCCGTAGTGGGGGCACGGCTACTTCTCTTCAAGCGCCAGTGGTGGTCAGCCACGTCGGACGCTTGAATTCGAGGAGTGGTGTCGAGGGGTTATGTCATAGACTTAATCCAGTCTCCGCCAGCAAGGTTACTGTCTTCACCGGTGCCCGCTTGTCCCCTCAGACGTCAGGCCCTGCTAGATGCAGTGTCAAAGCTTCAGGGAGCGGGAGTGGTGATTCCAGTGCCGGGGCAAGAAAGGGGTCAGGGGTTCTACTCCAATCTCTTCTTGGTTCCAAAATCGGACGGAACTTTTCGCCCTATACTGAACCTCAGGTCTTTAAACAAGCAAGTGGTAGTCCAGAGGTTCAAAATGGAGTCTCTTCGGACAGTCATTGCAGGGATGGAAGAGGGAGAGTTTCTAGCTTCCATCGATATAGAAGATGCGTATCTGCATGTTCCCATTTGGGAACAGCATCAGCGTCTCCTGAGGTTTGCGGTGGGTCCCGATCATTTTCAATTCAGGGCCCTCCCCTTCGGTCTGGCTTATGCTCCTCGAGTGTTCACCAAAATTATGGCCATCATGGCGAGTGTCTTGAGACGAAAGGGAGTCACGATAGTCCCATATCTAGACGACCTTCTCTTAAAGGCGAAGTCTGCAGAGATCTTAGTTCGCCAGGTTCAGACCACAATGGAGTTCTTGGAGGACCATGGGTGGATTCTGAATGTGCCAAAATCGTCTCTCATTCCAGCTCAGCCCATGCGCTTTCTGGGATTGGTGTTCGACACAAGGGCTCAGAGGGTGTTCCTACCTCGGGAAAAGATCATCGCCCTCCAGCGGAGATCCAGAGTGTTATTGGATCGTCCTCGAGTGTCCATGCTCACCTGCATGAAACTTCTAGGGACCATGGTGTCTGTTTACGAGGCGGTTCCGTTTGCCCAGTTCCATTCCCGCTCTCCAATTGGAGATTCTCTGGAAATGGTCGGGGTCACAGGAACATTTGGACAGGCAGTTCATCCGCCTGTCACGATTAACTCGACTGTCATTGACGTGGTGGTTGTCCATAAGCAATCTGAGCAAAGGTCAGACCCTCCAATCGGGCCCCTGGACCTTACTTACCACGGACGCAAGTCTCTCGGGTTGGGGAGGAGTCATGGGACCTTTAAGGTTTCAGGGACTCTGGTCTCCCCAGGAATCTGCTCTTCCAATAAACGTATTGGAGCTGAGGGCGGTTTTCAGGACTTTGACGAAGACGCAGGGTTTTCTGAAAGGAAAAAACCTTCAGATACAGTCAGACAATGCCACGGCCGTGGCTTACTTAAACCATCAAGGAGGAACTCGCAGCAGGACAGCCATGCAAGAGGCGGCCAAGATTCTAAGTGTCTGAGTAGACAACTGGGAAGCCGATTTCCTCAGCAGGGAAAAGGTTCATCCGGGGGAGTGGTCTCTGTGCACGGAGGTCTTCGCGCTTTTAGTTCAGAGATGGGGTCTACCAGAAATAGACCTCATGGCT
The DNA here is from genome assembly GCF_038048845.1 of Mixophyes fleayi. Taxonomy (NCBI): domain Eukaryota; kingdom Metazoa; phylum Chordata; class Amphibia; order Anura; family Limnodynastidae; genus Mixophyes; species Mixophyes fleayi. Next base: position 22,695 of record NW_027445901.1, read on the forward strand.
TCCAGGCTGAATCATCAGGTTCCTCTGTATTGCACAAGGTCCAGAGACCCTCTGCTACACGCAGCAGACGCCATGGTGATTCCATGGCGTTTCAGTCTGGTGTATCTGTTCCCTCCATTTCCGATATCTCGGGTTCTGAAAAAGCTGAAAAGAGAACGCGTTCCCGCGATTCTAGTAGCCCCTCATTGGCCTCGCAGAGCGTGGTTCTCAGACATCCTAGGAATGTCAGCAGATCAGCCGTTTCGTCTGCCCATGCGCCCAGACCTGCTCGTTCAGGGCCCCCTTCTCCACCACGATTTAGATCGTCTGGCTTTGACGGCAGAGCTACTGAATCCTTAGTTCTCAAGGCTAGGGGTTTTTCGTCACGGGTTATTGCCAGTATGATTAGGACAAGAAAGTCTTCGTCTTCGGCTATTTATCATAGGGTCTGGAAGATTTATATCTGGTGTGAATCCAAGGGTTTCCATTCTTCCAGGTCTAGACTGTTGGCTTTTTTGCAGGAGGGCCTTGATAAGGGACTCAGACTGGGTTCCCTTAAAGTTCAGGTGTCTGCGCTATCTATTTATTTTCAGCGAAAGCTGGCGCCTCTGAGTGAGGTCCAGACCTTTTTACAAGGGGTCCTTCATATTCAGCCCTCAATTTCTCATCCGGTAGAACCCTGAGACTTAAGTTTAGTGCTGAGGGCACTTTGTCTTCCTCCATTCGAACCCCTTCATACCGCAGAATTGCACCATCTTTCTTGGAAGACTGCTTTTCTTCTAGCTATTTCCTCCGCTAGGAGAGTGTCAGAGCTGTCAGCGCACTGTTGTAACTCTCCATTTTTGGTGTTTCATGAGGATAGAGCGGTGTTACGTACTAAACTTTCCTTTATTCCAAAGGTAGTGTCTAGGTTCCATCTCAACCAGGAGATTGTGGTTCCGGCATTTTGACCGGATTTGTCTTTTTCTTCTTCGACTGACTCTGTCGATTACGATCTTCATCTGCTGTATGTGGTTAGGGCTCTCCGGTGCTATGTGGACCGCGCAGCCTCACATCGCAAAACAAAAGATCTGTTTGTTTTCTACAACGTTAAGAAGCGTGGTTGACCGGAGTCAAAACAGACTATTGCTCGGTGGATCACTTCCACTATTAGTCTGGTTTATGTCCGAGCATCTCGGCCAGTTCCTCATACGCTTAGGGCTCACTCGACCAGGGCTGTTGCTGCGTCCTGGGCGGCGCACCATGGTGCTTCAGCTGAACAACTGTGCAAAGCGGCTACTTGGACGTCTGTTCATACTTTTGTACAGTTTTACAGATTGCAGACTTTCGCATCTTCTGATGCGAGCTTTGGCAGGAAAGTATTGCGTGCAGCCGCTCCAGAGCATTCCCTCCCATAGAGGCTGCTTTGGTATGTCCCCAATGTCTGGCCGTGTCCCCCAGTGGTAGGAGAGAGAAAAGAGGATTTTTACTTACCGTAAAATCTATTTCTCTTTCTCCACTGGGGGACACTTCGCTCCCTCCCTTACTCTGTAGACGATCTGATTGTGAATGTTTTTTGGCTTACATTCTTTGCCCCTTGGGGCAGCTCCTTATAGTACACTTGGTTAGTCAAAACTGAGGTATCTACTGGAGAGGCGGGGCATAGCAGAGGAGGGGCATAGCAGAGGAGGGGCACAGCCGAGGCGGGGCATAGCAGAGGCGGGGCACAGCAGAGGAGGGACATAGCAGAGGAGGGGCATAGCAGAGGAGGGGCACAGCCGAGGCGGGGCATAGCAGAGGAGGGGCATAGCAGAGGAGGGGCATAGTAGAGGAGGGGAGTAAAAACCATAAAGTTTTAGTGCCTAAACTCCCAAACCCACTACTATACCCCAATGTCTGGCAGTGTCCCCCATTGGAGAAAGAGAAATAGATTTTACGGTAAGTAAAAATCCTCTTTTTTATTTGATTGTCTCTATTATTCATAGGTATGATAGAAAACAACAAGGTTTAATGAAGCAGTCAATTCATTTAAATATTTATAACTAGTTTGACTTTCTATAGTTTTAAATGAAATTGATCAGTATTTACTATGAGTTCACTCGTCAATGCTTCCACACTAAGGATTCTGGGCCTGATTCATCTTCGAATGCAACCTACACGCAAGTTGTGTGTTTAAAGCAAGCACGGAACATGATCATACGTGTGCACATATTCCAATGCAAGTGATCTCAGGATACGTTTCCACTTGTATCTGGGTATCAGTACTCTGTGGCTATACGTTACTTGCTGTACATTACCAGACGCACAGACTGCAGGTGACCACACATTTGTCCTATCACAACGCATTCAAAAAGAAATTACCATCTCATATAATAAATTAATGTCCTAAATGTCCTCTTTTTACATTAAATACGTAACTCACAATGTTCTTAATGTGTACTGTACATACAATGTGCTTTTATAGTCATGTGCTATCTGGTGGCATATGTGTAATATTTAATACATAGACGATTCCGTGTCTGTCATCACTATCAGTCGGCACTGACACCTGGCCTGTAGCTGGTGCAAATGGTACGGCTACAAAGCACGTACTTGAATCAGCTGCATCTGCGTTTGCACGCACCCGGCACACACTTGGCACGCACCCGGCACACATCCGGTCTGGCACACACACCTGGCACACATCCGGTCTGGCACACACCAGGTACACATCCGGTCTGGCACACACACCTGGCATACATCCGGTCTGGCACACACACCTGGCATACACATCCGGTCTGGCATACACATCCGGTCTGGCACACACACCTGGCATACACATCCGGTCTGGCACACACACCTGGCATACACATCCGGTCTGGCACACACACCTGGCATACACATCCGGTCTGGCACACACACCTGGCATACACATCCGGTCTGGCACACACACCTGGCACACACATCCGGTCTGGCACACACACCTGGCATACACATCCGGTCTGGCACACACACCTGGCACACACATCCGGTCTGGCACACACCAGGTACACATCCGGTCTGGCACACACACCTGGCATACATCCGGTCTGGCACACACACCTGGCACACACATCCGGTCTGGCACACACACCTGGCATACACATCCGGTCTGGCACACACACCTGGCACACACATCCGGTCTGGCACACACACCTGGCATACACATCCGGTCTGGCACACACACCTGGCACACACCTGGCACGCCCTTACTGTACATGGCCTAAGCTCATCCACCTCTTCCCGCCCCCGTTCCACCTCTCAAGTCATAGGCAGTTGTAAGTGTCGGACGAAAATCGCATGTAACTGCGCTCATTGGTGTAAGGTCCGTTTCTGAAGATGCACAGAGATATTTCACGCAAGGTGTAGCACATAAAGGGACTATTGGAGTGTGATAAAGAAATTAAATATCCAGGTATCGATAAAGCAATGGTTCATTTATTGCAGTAGAGGCAGCCATCAATATAGATAGGCGGCTCCCGAGACAGAGGTAGAAGACAGATATATCATGTGTTCCTGGGCCATATAAGGAAAAAACAATTCACTGACCAATGTGAACACAGTTGAAGAAAGTAGAGTTTGCAGATGTCTCTCTTAGAGAGTTACGTTCCACAAAGACAGCAGGATGGTAGATTCCACAACGACTGCATACTTATTATTAAGCCAGTTAACCCTTAATCTACCTCCGTGGTTGGAAAAAGGGTGATTTAAGTAACCAGTCTCAATTTTCTTGTCTTTGTTCCAGACTTTTGTATCCTGTCATCGGGGTGGCAAAATATCTGTTCATGTTCATCCAGTCAGGAAGGAGTTATAATTCAGGAAATAATAGTTATCTAAGATGTCCAGGAAAGCATCAAAGGAAAGTAGGGATCATAGCAAAGAGCATTTGTGTTGCCCAACCTTACACAACTACAAGAAGAGATGTTTAGTCTGTGACACTTTTTGTACAGTGAGAACAGCTCCCCATTGTTCTCACAGGACCCCATCCATGGCCAACCCACACACTCATCACAATTTCACCTTGAGTACCCAAAGGACTACCACATGTAAAACATTCTGCCCGCAGAGAATGGCTCCAATTGCCTTGAGGAAATCCTGCAGGTCAGAGGTAAAAGACATGAGAAGACATCTGAACAAGGTCAGGTCCAGTTTAATGACCATGGCAGGGGACTTGCACCCACCCATTGGGCCTGAAACATCTGAAGCCCAGCTCTGTCAGAATTATGTAAATCAACAAGTAAAGTTGCACAAAGAGAAGAAGCAGCTGGATACCAGTAACCTTTCCAGACCACACTCGGCAATCACTTCAGCCAAGCAACACACTAGAAAGCGGACGGATGGAGAAATGGCGGTGGGCCCTGTCAGAGAAGGTCTTCCTTCTTTTCTGCAGGAAAACTTTCCAACAGTCCTAGAGGCTCGAGTCACGAGGAGAACCACACAACTTCCCGTGAAAATGCTGGATCTACTTGCTGCAGGATCTCTGCCCCCCACTAGCCAGAACCAAAAGACTACTGATCATTCATCGCCTCTAACCAAAAGAACAGGTGATACAAAATTACCCTCACATCACAATACCTCTTTACTGTTTATTGACCAGAGAAACATCTGTGTTCTGGATGACAAAAAATTGAAAGACTGTCAAAAATCATCAATACATATATCAAAAAAGCTGTTAGAGGTCCTTCTGTACACTCCTCCTTCCCTTGTCATGATATCTTGGCAAGCAAGGCAACTAGCTTGTAGATCTTCCCTTCCCAGACTAGTCCATGTGGGTGAGAGTGAGACAGGGAGAGTGAGGTCTCTGACTTTCTCCTCATTGTCCAGTATTTACCTTATCGAACAGAACCTAAAACACAAGTACTTAATGTATGAATGGGGTGTGCCGTCCTTTTACCTGCTCTCGGTAGCAGATACTGCTGATAGATCCCCAAGATCCTTGTTATTCAACATGCCACGTCAGGCTGAAACACGTTCAATGAGTGAGACAGAATTATTGATCAGTGAATCAGTGATAGAATCTGTGATTCAGCACCTGGACTTCCACCTCAAGATGAAGAGGCTGAAACATACGAGAGGATGGGGGTCTCTCTTCCAGAGGAGTCCCAAAACATTCATGTATCCTGTTCCTTATCCTCCTGATGCCTGGCCATCATCCTTAACTGCAGATAATTTGTGTTTCTTTGAGGACAATACAAGAGAAGCCCTTGAGGTCTATATGAATAGATGGGACATGAAACATCATTTTGGCCACTCAAACAGAATATTCGAATCTCTGGACATGGTTTTTCCATCCTATCCCTTACCGAGCCCTGAATCAGGGTCCATTTTCGTAAAAGACCATATATCATCCACTGACTCAACTAAGAGGAGACACTATACAGTTTTTCAGTTTCTAAAACGAAATCAAGTCCATAAGTTATATATTCACATCTCCAAGAAATGTCTGGAAATTCAGATGGAAATGTTACCGTCTGTCTTCATAGTCTCATGGAAACAGGTGAACACAACAGACACACAGTGCCTGCAATCAATCCCAGCAGGCTCATGTGTTAGATATAGGAGAACATTCTGTTCATATCCAGATATAAATACAAGCAATTATCTCAGTCAACATATACATCAGAAACATCTTCTGATTATCTGGGGCCTGCCTAGTATATGCCCTTCTTTCCAGAGAAGTCCACAAACTCAGTCTGTCTCCAAGGTGCACACTGCAGTCGGAGAAGAGATAATACTTACGGGGACAGTGTCTCATTTTATGAACAATGGAGTCAGAGACCGTCTGGACTGGCACATTAAGAAGAAGAAGAAAGTCATGCATCGTAAGGGCGCCCTACCAGTGACTATACAGAGATCCCTCAAAGCCTTCATGCCACCTTCTCTTTCATCCACCACATCACACAACAAGAGCTCCAGAGCTTCTACAGAAACCCATTGTATCATAGGAGATCTGTCATGTATCAACAGAACGATTCAGGATACACTGGAGTTTCATGTGAAGAACAGGATTGAGAAGCAGACGTTTTGCCACCCAGAAAATATACCGAGGTTCCTGAAGGGTTGTATGTCAGAACTTGGGGATGCAGTACTTTCAGAGCAACATAAAGACTATCTGGTCATGTTAAGAGCTGAGATAAAGAAGTATAGGTATTCAACAACGGAGGACAACCTTCCACCTACCACTCCTGGAAAGACGTTGTATACCCACATACTTATAAAGTGTCTGGAAATCAAAAAGCAAACCTTTCCCCAGATCCCAAAGGCATCTAGAACCGATCTTTTTCTAGAAGAAACACCAAAATTCCCCACACTGTCAACACACACAACTGCTCTGAATAGAGTCTTGGTCATAAGTTTTCTAGAGCAATATGTGGTGGCACAAATCCAGATAAATATCAAACGCAAGTATCTTTCATATATCTGGTCTCTGCCCTCACTCTACAGAGACCCGTTGGCACATGTAGCTCCAACCAAACTAAATCAAATTTATTGCCAAAAAGTAACAACAGGGGTGGCAATAGAATTTGTAGGGAGTGAAAAGCGGTCATGTACTCTCGACAAACATGTCAGACACAGGAAGCTGAACCACGAGAGCGGTCTGCCACTCACGGTTCAGAACTCTCTCATGACACATCATACTCCTGCAATAAGAGAAAGGAAATGTTGTGAAATATCTTTGCTTGGTTTAGCAGAACTGCCCTTTCTAAGTTCAACCACGAACGCTGATTTAAAATTCCACATTAAGAAGATGAAAGTTCAGCACATACTGAGCCCCCCTTCTACAATAGTGAAGATTCCTGCTGCCCCACAAGCTAGGGAATGCGCAGCACTCGTTCATGTAAAGGTGAAGGCATCTTATCTCATTCACATGAACACAAGGAATTATCACTATATGCAGAGGCATACTGCAAGAAAGGTTCTAGAAATATTTCTGGATGTAAAAAGTGTTATAGCCAGAGAATCTTGGACATTATGGCTTTTAAGTCAGAAGATGCATTTGAATAAAGAGATTGCATCAGGCCATGCTGCTAGCCTCAACAGGCCCTCAGCCGTATTGTATCTTGAAAAGGACAATGTGATTCTAATACGACTTAACATTTACCATAAACTGCTCAAGGTTCTCTTTGGAACACCTGATGTTCATTTCATTTCTCTAAAAGAGATCTTCAGTAAAACGTGCTCTCCATTCCTCCTACCCAGATCTATCCAGCTGGAGGTCCTAGTAGAAAATCAGAACATTTTATCCCAGACTACATGGAAGTTCCTGGAGTCGCACATCAGACACAAGTGGCTCCATGGTGAATGGGGGCCACCAGCATTTCTCCAGAAGTTTCCTGGTGGTTTCCAGCTGTTACCCTCAAAGAACATGGCTTGCAAGAGAGAGAAAAATCCTTCCTTTGAGGTGCTCATCGTGGGTGAAGTGTCTTTCATTAATAAAGACATAAAAAAGCAGATGGAGACTAAAATGAGAACACTGATACTTCACCATTCCTTTGATTATCCATGTTCAGTCATGGAGGCACACAAAAGATTTAGGATCTTAGACACAAGTTATCCAGTCGTTGAGATGTACCCTATGTCAACCATATATTCTAAGGTAGAAATCACAGGTCCTGAGCACTCCCAGGACATGGTGAACCAAGAAAACCATGACCTTCACTACCATCTAGTGGACACAGGCATGTCCTCGGGGGCAGTTATCCAACTACAGTTCCATTTTACCAAAAAGTACCTGGAAATTTGTTCCATGCGATTAAATAAGACTGTCCAGAAATCTCATGAAAATGTTAACAGAAACAAAGTTCAACCACCACAAAGGTGCGCAAGTGAAATTTCATTCAGAAATAGGGAAAAAGCACATTGTGTCATTGGGAAAGGCTCCATGCAACAAATGGAGATACATATCAGACGTAAGCACTTGTGGTTGTTACCTTCATTTGACCCAGGGTCCCTAAACTTAACCATCAGCAGAACAACTGTTCTCTCCTCAACTAAAAGGAGAAGTAAAATCAGCGTAGACTTTTCTGGCCGTCTCTTTCAGTCGGCCACTATGACACCCGTAGACCTGAATATAAGAGTAAAGAAGCTGCAACATGTGTGGAAGGTTCTTGATAGAGTCCAACAGTCCTCCAGAAGATTTCTAGCTCAAGCCCCAGAAAAAACACCTTCAGTGGTGCAAAATACATGTCCTGTTATCACATTGACACCAAGTCTTCTTTTCTTCCTTCCAGAAGATGCTGTGGAAAGATTGGATCGTCATGTCAGGAAACAGATCACCAATATGACATATGGGCTTCCAGAAATACAAAGTCCAATCAGACTTTACTCCCCACTTCTCCATCAGAAGGAAAGGGACTGTTCTACAAAACCGGGGGAAAACCTTCAACAAGAACAAAGACTGGAGTCACCGGATTGGCTTAGTAACAGTTCAAACAAATTGGTTACACAAAACAGTGCCCTTGTCATAACCTCGGCAGTGTATTTATGCCTGAACAATCATTTTTCAAAGATGTGTTTTGAAATTAAATTAGGATTTCTCCCATGCACTTTAAGAGAGTCATTGAAAGAATACATCCCTGATCAGAAAGCAGCGCTCTCCAGAGAGATACTCCGACCACATGAAAACAGAAAGAGGAGCCTGATCCTCCCTTTTCTAGAGCAAGTCAGGGTGTGTTGTATTGACACAAACATCAGACTCAAGTACCTCATCTTTAGAGGGGTATCTCCTCCTAGGAAGTCTCCAGAGAGTGAGAGGGCAGATCCTGAGGCTGTTACCCCTCTGGTCAGTAACAAAACTTTTACACAATATTTTGACGCCTTAAATACTTCAATCCTCAAAGAAAGTTACAGGGAAAGTCTGGAAGGTCACATAACTAGCAAAGGAAAGAATCCATACTGTGTGATGCCCTCATCATTTCACAGATCTGAAGCTTTGTTAATGAAGAAAATTCCAGCTGGTGAATGCGCACGACAAAAACACAAAGGAAGACCAGAAATCAGTATAGAAAATGTGAGTTTTATAAATGAAAAGTCCCTTAAAAGATTAGAGAAGCATCTCCAGTGTTTATCAATTCAGCCCAAGATTCCGCATCCTTCACCTTTCATTTCGCCATGGATCAGCCAAAATCATATGCGCTTTCCAAGTAGGTCCTTGACTGCCTTGGAGAACCAGACCAGGAATAAAAACCCTCAGGACAGAGGACGGAGAACAACAGAGGTTCCTAAAATAAGAGATGTAAAAGAGATGTTGGCTTATAAACTGAACAATATGCTCTTTAATACAGAAAAGGAAATTGGGGTCACACCTTCAGGTGGTTTTGAGGAGAAAGTCAGGGAAAGTATGGAAATATCTGACACACTTTCTCCTTCAGACTCCTCTTTAGAATTCTCAACAACACAAAATATTTGTCAACCATGTAGAAAAGGAAAAAGTATTATAATGTGGAAAGAGAATCCCAACATCACAATGAAGTCACTTATTAATGAATCTATCCATGAAATAAATGCCTGGAACAGGAACAGGAACCAAATAAGAGACATGCTGAACTTCAAATTGACCAACTTAAAGAACAAAGATATCAAGTGTGATGAAGTCAGTTGTGATCTTAGGTGTCACATTTCTTCTGAATATATTTGCACTAATCCGCTTGAACCTGTTAGTCTGCAACAATTACATGATCAATGCTCTCTCCCAGAGGGTGGTCTTGAAGGAACATCCTCCATGCTAATCGCACAGCCCAAACCAATGGAGGGTGATGAGAAGTCACTGGTCAGAGACAGTATCTTCACGCACACATTGGTAAATAGACTGGACCATCATCTGAAGCAGAAAATAATCATGAACATCTCATTCCTGCCCCAATGCGTCATTGAGTCCTACAGTATCTTACAGAGGAGGAAGAAGCATTACCTGAATGTGAAAACATAACCGAACCTCAAGCAAGATACAAATAATTTTCAGTTCAATAATCAGATAATAACAGAAAGGGGGCAAGGAAGCAACGACTAAGAACATAGCAAGATATAACAATGGCAGAGAACAGGACACACGGACACAACCAAAGAAATACAAATCTGAGCTGTTACCTCAACTATGTGAAGTGAGAGAAACCTCTGTGATGGCCGGTACCAGCAACGACGGAGAAGTCTTCCAGAAGGAGACAACGCATTTCACCATCCATGGAGCAGGACAAGGGGAGGAGGCTGGGATACCAGCTGGCAGTCTAGATAAACTAGACACTACCAAACGTTTATAATCAAAACTGTTGTTTTTCTATAATGAAAAGATTTACTATATATAAAATATGTCTAATACTGAACAATGTTGTGGAATAATGAAAGTTTGAATTAATCCATTCCATTAATTAATTCCATAAAAACTGATTCATTGTTTGTCTCTACAGTAAGATTTATTTATGGAAGTGCAAATATTATGATGTAACACACCTACTGTTATGTAAAATATTATTATCATCATCATCTATTTATATAGCGCCACTAACTCTGCAGCGCTGTACAGAGAACTCACATCAGTCCCTGTTTCAATGGAGCTTACAGTCTAAATTCCCTAACATATCTACAGACAGATAGATGGAGACTATGGTCAATTTTCATACAAGCCAATTAAGCTGCTAGTAAATTTTTGGAGTGTGGGAGGAAACCCACGGAAACACGGGGAGAACATACAGACACCACACAGATAAGGACATGGACAGGATTTGAACTCATGACCCCAGCGATGCTTTTATTTTATGGGGAACCGCGTGGTTTTTATGGCCCAAATGACTGCATCATCGGGGCTACAACAGTTTTGATTTCCTGGTGGGAGGAGTTGAGCAGATCTGGGGCATTCCTTGCTGAGCGATTGGCTGTGTCTACTTTTGCACTCACATAGAAAAGCAAGATTTAATGTTACGGTAAAAGACTAAGTGAGATTGGAAAGGAGAGCACACATGTAGGTTGGACAGGGAGGGGCACAGCCTTTATCTCCTCACACGAGGGCCTCCTCCGAACTTTTAATGTGAAGTATTTTACACATTCCACCTCCAGGCGCACTTCAACCAATAGCACAAACACATTCAAACACAAACCTGCCCCATTCAGTGCTAAACAGGCTGCACTGCAGCTTCCACCAGAGAGAAGAAACTGAGCAGCCGGGAGTCAGAGTTGGGGTTTCGGGGGACTCCATATTTTTACCCCATCACAGATAACTACAAGGGAAAGGTGAGAACCTAGTGTGATAGGATGGACCTCCTATGTAACCCTGTCATGTTGCTGGGGGCCGGCTGGGATTGCCTTGCCACCATTCCCTTTTCTTATTCCAATCTAACTGTGTGCCCATCTAACTGTAGTAGGCGGGTTCTGCTGCCACAATTAGGCACCTAGAACCGCGTCCTTCTGGGTAACTGATGCTGCGAGTGTACCCCGTTACTGGTGTACCTGGGCTGGTACTCCTGACCTCTTCCTATGGATCAGGGTTACTGTGGATGGATTCCCCCTGGCCTATCACACTGACCAGAGCTGCAGGTAGCGGGCAGAGCGGTGGTGCTGGATACTGGGTCCAAACCTCAGAAACAACCGGGAATGGATTAGATTTAGGGTCTAATCTGTAGGTCACAGGAATTACAGCAGGTAAGTAGGCGTCAAAGCAGGATCTTGAAGAAGTGATATTTTATTAGCTCAAGTGTCCTAATTAGGACAGTTATGTGCTAGTGTGAGGTATTAGCGATTTTCCAGAAGTTACAGATGGAATAATACCATAACATGGTCAAGCAGGGCTCTTTTTATATAGATCCTGACACATGGGTTGGCAGGGGGTAACTGAGCCCCCTACCTAACTGGCACCAGAATGTCTGAGATATTACATTCAATGTTTACCATCAGAATGTAAATATTCTCTAATCTATGATTTAATTAAATGCAATTTAAATGTAACAAAATTGACATCAATCTGTGATTTCCTAAATTACTTGCTGGTTGCACTATTCATGTAGTATCTTTTAAAAAGACAGGAAAAAAAATGGTAATGAGCCCCTGCTGTGCATTCAGCCTCAAACAGGTCTTTATCACTCACAATGACAAGGCCTAATTAACCTGGGATTAACATGGGATTAATATGGTATTGCCAGCCTTCAGAAGTTACAAAACACATTTCCTTTAACATATGGCTACTGCATCAGAAATCAATAGAGAAATGCAACACAATATCAAAAATCTGGACATTTGTGTCACATTCTCAATTGATCCCAGGTCTTTACGATGTGAATCCTAGGATCTGCACAGTTTAGCGTTTACACTAACAGGGCGCGGAGTCTAACGAGCAGATGGTGTTCACCAGGAACTGCCGCAAAGCAGTATGGTCTTAGCTGCGTCTGCTCGCAGGTCGCGGCCCCTGCCAGAGTACTAAGCGAGACCCTCTTGGAAAGGTAGGAGAGTAGAAGGAACTTGATAGGAGTGTCAGCCTGAGTGGAGTGTCAGCTTTGCAGATGAGTAGAGTAGCAGGTACTTGAATAGAGTGTCAGCTTTGCAGACGAGTACAATGGAATAGTCGGTACCTGAGTGGAGTGTCAGCTTTGCAGACGATTAGAGTAGCAGGTACTTGAATAGAGTGTCATCTTGCAGACGAGTAGAGCAGAATAGTTAATACCTGAGTAGAGTGTCAGCTTTGCAGACGAGTAGAGTAGAATAGTTGGTACCTGAGTAGAGTGTCAGCTTTGCAGACAAGTAGAGTAGCAGGTACTGGAATAGAGTGTCAGCTTTGCAGACGGGTAGAGTAGAATAGTTGGTACCTGAGTAGAGTAGCAGGTACTTGAATAAAGTGTCAGCTTTGCAGACGAGTAAAGTAGAATAGTTGGTACCTGAGTAGAGTGTCAGCTTTGCAGACGAGTAGAAAAGCAGGTACTGGAATAGAGTGTCAGCTTTGCAGACGAGTAGAGTGGTAGCCACTTCTTAGGTACCCAAAGGCAACTGAGGAACAGGCACTGAAGGTTTGGAGGAAGTGCCTTTTTGTATTCGGCGCCAGGATTGCCTGGCCAATAGGAAGGCAGTCAGTGATTTCATAAGTTGCGGGACGGAGCGGACCGCCGGAGCCAGGTAAGTTTGCCGGGGGTCGGGTGAGCTGCCTGATACCCCGGTGGGTGACAATTTGCAATGATATACATTGGCTCACTGCACCCCTAATTGAAATAGATATTTACAAGAAGTTATTTTAACGTGATCCAGCAATTCCTATGTCAAAGATATTTTATTTTGGATGAAGACAATTTATTAATATGAAAATATTTACATTGTTTTATCTTATTTTAGTATGTCATTAATATTTGATGTGGTATTATTATGTCAAATGGATCCTTGCATGTGAGCTGATGAAAGGGATATGAACAGGAATGAAGGAGTTAATTCAAAGAACAGATGTTTCTAATCAGAGATGATGAACAAAGACGTGCACAAACTTCTCCAAAGTCCCCATTGCATCCCGTGGAGCTAAAAGGATCAGGACACGCCTATATACCTTCTCAGCCAATTGTAATATGACATTTGTAGATTGTAGTACAATCTACCTTTGCTGGTACTAAAAGTAATTATCTGGTGTCAAAGACCAGCGTTTTCAGAGACTGAAAATGAGTGATATTATCACAGCGCAAGCTTTTCTTTTGTAAATAAACAATGATATAATTTTATTCTTGAAGTTTCTTTTGCTGAAGAAATTATATTATTACTTTAACACCTAGTAAACTGGCAAACTCCACATCCATAACCCACCTCCACCCCACACACATACACACCAGATATACAGTATATAGTACTGTGACTGGATCACTTATAAATAACTTATGGTAGAAATTTATTTAAAGAAAATAGCGCAGGGCACTTATTTATAGAATTGCAAAAGCACTTAATTTTGAAATTATGTATATTTTGGTAAAGGAAACCTTTATTTCTGAGACCAGGTAAGAAACTCGCTTGTTTTAACCTTGCTAGAGGAAATGCATGAATTCTGAGGTATATATCATCATCATTTATTTATATAGCGCCAACATATTCCGTAGTGCTTTACAATTGGGGACAAACATAATAAACTAATAAACAAACTGGGTAAAACAGACAAAGAGGTGAGAAGGCTGCTCGCAAGCTTACAATCTATGGGACAATGGGAGATTGACACATGAGGTAAAGTCTACATTTTGCATTTTGGCCCAGCCAGACTGCAAAGGTAAAAGTGACTCATAAGCTAAATGAACCCGTCACACAACAATGTTGGTCCGGGGGTAGTTGTCTTGTGTGAAATTGTATAACAGGCTAAAGGTAGCGAGGTTAAGAGGGTGGCTGAGGAATATTATAAGCTTGTCTGAAGAGGTGGGTTTTCAGAGAACGCTTGAAAGTTTGTAGACCAGAGGAGAGAATTACTGTGCGAGTAATAGAGTGGGTGCAGCCCGAAAAAAGTCCTGTAACTGGGAATGGGAGGATGTAATGAGGGTGGATGAGAGACGGAGATCTTGTGTAGAACGGAGTTGCCGAGTTGGGAGATATTTTAAGACAAGAGAGAAGATGTATGTTGGTGCAGCTTTGTTGATGGTCTTGTAGGTTAGTAAAAGTATTTTATATTGGATTCGGTACAAAACAGGCAGCCAGTGTAGAGACATACAGAGTGATTCAACAGAGGAAGAAAGATTTTCAAGGAAAATCAATCTTGCCGCAGGGTACAAAATAGATTGTAGAGGTTTGAGTCTGTTTTTGGGAAGACCAGTAAGGAGGGAATTGCAATAGTCAATGTGGGAGATGATAAGTGCATGAATTAAGGTTTTTGCAGTGTCTTGCGTGAGATATGTGCGAATTCTGGAAATGTTCTTTAGATGTATGTAGCAGGATTTAGATATAGAGTCAATGTGGGGAACAAAGGATAGGCGTGAATCAAGGATTACACCTAGGCAGCGAGCTTGTGGGGTGGGATTTATGGTCATGTTATCGACAGAGATAGAAATGTCAGGTATGCTCTTGGTGGGTGGGAATATTATTAACTCTGTTTTAGAAAGATTAAGTTTGAGTTGGCGAGAGGACATCCAAGATGAAATGGCAGAAAGACAGTCAGTTACATGGGACAACACAGATGTCGAGAGATCAGGAGAGGATAGATAGATTTGGGTATCATCCGCATAGAGATGATACTGAAAGCCAAAGGAACTTATTAGATTTCCAAGAGAAGCGGTATAGATAGAGAACAGCAGAGGACCTAGCACTGAGCCTTGTGGTCTCCAACTGATAGGGGAAGCGGAGCAGAGGTGGCTCCAGAGAAATTAATAGTGAAAGAGCGATTAGAAAGGTAGGATGAGAACCAGGATAGAACAGTGTCTTGAAGACCTAGGGATTGCAGTGTTTGTAGGAGAAGAGAGTGGTCAACGGTGTCAAATGTAGCCGAGAGATTGTTAGGAACTCCCAAGCCAGTACAGTGAAACTTGGGGACTACTCTGAAGGCCCTGTGTTCGCTGGAGCCCCTAGTGGTGGGGACAGACTTGGCTGCGGGCCGACCAAGGGTCGAGTAATGTATACTGACTTAAAGGAGCACCCAGGAGTGGAGTGATTGGCGGGCTGTAGTGAAGAGGGAATCCAAGGTCAAAGGTCACTAGCACAGGTACAAAATCCAGGGACAAGCGAAGGGTCAGACACAGGCAAAGAAGCAAATTCCGGAATCCAGGCAAAAAGGTCAAGGTCAGAAGCGAAGGTTCACAGGTCCAGGAACAAGCAGAGGTTAAAACACGGGTAGTCAATCCAAGGTAGCAATAACCAACAGAGAGGAGAAGCAGGCAGCAGAACTGAGGACAGAACGCTATAACCGGCAGTGAGGCTGCAGACCTCACTGCCCTAAATACCAAAAGCCACCAATCAGAGCCTAGCTCTGAGTCTCACACAGCCCCTATACTAATTAAATTAATCAGCCCACAGGCGGTGTTAATTTGCGCGCATGCACCCGGCTACTAGTACCGCCGGGACGCAGCGCCAGATGAGAAGCGTCGGACCGTTGCCTTGGCAACGGCCGGCCAGGAACTGGAAATGACGTCCCGGTCATCAAGGTGACGGCCGGGATGCCAGAGGACACAGGAAGCGAGCCGCAGCGGCTCGTGACAGAGATCCAGGAGAATTAGGAGAGAGTAATGGCGTTCAGTTTTAGCAGTGATCAGATCATTGACAACCTTGGTCAACGCAGTCTCTGTGGAGTGTTGAGAACGAAAGCCAGACTGAAGAGGATCCAACAGATTGTTAGCGGAAAGAAAGTGTGTGAGGCGAGTGTAGGCAAGTCTCTCTAGAAGCTTGGAGGGGCATGGGAGCTGAGAGATGGGACGGTAATTTGATAGAGAGTTTGGGTTGGAATCTTGTTTTTTTTGAATAGGACTAATCACTGCATGCTTGTATAGTGATGAAAAGATGCCAGTAGAGAGTGAGAGATTACAGATTTTAGTTAGCGGTGAAATGAGCACAGAAGACAGGGATCTACCAATTTGCCAAGGAATAGGATCAAGAAGACAGGAGGTAGAGTAGGAAGATAAGAAGGGGGGTCAAATGAAGAGAGGGTGTCAGAGGGTAGTGGGAAGGAAATGAGCTGATGGCTTGTTGAGGAAGAGGATACCATTTCTAGTCTGATCTTGTCAATCTTGTCCTTGAAGTAGGAAGCAAGATCCTGAGCACTGATAGTAGATGGAGGGTTCGGGGTAGGAGGATTGAGAAGATATTTATTGTATTGAAAAGGCGTTTGGGGTTAGAAGCCTGAGCATAGATAAGAGATTGGAAATATGTTTGTTTTGCAGTGTCCAGAGCATTTCGATAGAAGTGGTAGATAGAAGTATATGTGAAGAAGTCATTAGAGGTGTGAGATTTACGCCAGTGACGTTCTGCTTTACGGGACAGTTTTTGAAGATTTCGTGTTTCTTTAGTGTGCCACGGCTGACATCGAAGTCGACGTGTAGTATGTAGTGTCGCTGGAGCCACTTGATCAAGGGCCGTTTCTAAGGTTTGGTGAAAATGGGGTACTGCCATCTCAGGGGATGAGAATGTAGAGAGAGGGGAGAGAAGGTGTTGGAGAGAGGTGGAAAATTGTTGAAGATTAATAGAATTCAGATTTCTGCGAGTATGAGGAGGCTTGGTAGAGTTAGACAGTAGAGAGGTTATAGCAGTGGGGGTGAGTGAGGAGCTGATAAGGTGATGATCCAAAAGGGGGAAGGGTGTGTTAAGAAAATTAGAAACTGAGCATAGTCTAGAGAAAACAAGATCAAGGCAGTGGCCATCCTTATGAGTAGATGATTCAATCCACTGGGAGAGGTCAAGTGAGGAGGTTAGAGAGAGCAGTTTGGAAGCAGCTTTGGAAGGTGGGTTATCAATGGGGATGTTGAAATCACCCATGATGATGGTGGGGATGTCTGAAGATAATTAATGAAGGAGCAATGCAGAGAAATCCTCAATAAATTGTTGGTGTGCTCCAGGGGGACGATAGATCACTGCAACACGTAGAGAGAGTGGATTAAAAATGCGAATAACATGTACTTCAAAAGATGTGAACGTGAGTGATGGGACATTTGGTAGAACTGTGAACGTGCACTGTGGGGAGAGAAGTAGTCCAACCCCCCCTCCTTGTCTGCCTTCAGGTCTGGAGGTGTGGGTGAGATGGAGGCCACCATGTGACAGGTCTGGGGGTGTGGGTGAGATGGAGACCACCATGTGACAGGTCTGGGGGTGTGGGTGAGATGGAGACCACCATGTGACAGGTCTGGGGGTGTGGGTGAGATGGAGACCACCATGTGACAGGTCTGGGGGTGTGGGTGAGATGGAGACCACCATGTGACAGGTCTGGGGGTGTGGGTGAGATGGAGACCACCATGTGACAGGTCTGGAGGTGTGGGTGAGATGGAGGCCACCATGTGACAGGTCTGGGGGTGTGGGTGAGATGGAGACCACCATGTGACAGGTCTGGGGGTGTGGGTGAGATGGAGGCCACCATGTGACAGGTCTGGGGGTGTGGGTGAGATGGAGGCCACCATGTGAAAGTGCTGCAGGTGAGGCAGTGTCTGATTGCATGAGCCATGTTTCTGTTATTGCCAGAAGGTTGAGGTTGTATGAGAGGAAGAGATCATGAATGGAGGTAAGTTTGTTACAAACAGAGCGTGTATTCCAAAGGGCACATTTACAGGACTTGGGAAGAGAGGGGAGACAGGTGATGTGTTTGAGGTTTGCTATAGAGCGGTAGTGCTCTGATGTATGTGTGTGAGGAGTGTGGGGGACCTGGATTAGGTGATATATCACCAGCTAATACCCTTTTCTGACGTGGCTGGCACCCGGCCAGTGCTTCACATTCACCCTGTTGTTTGCAAGCACACAATCAGCAGACATGGCCTAACTTTAGCAGAACAACTAAGACCAATGGTCATCCCAGTTCTTCCAATAGGCAGATATTTCTCCCAAGAGCCTCAGGCTGTAGTGCTGTGTGCACCGTCTGCTGTGTGCACCGTCTGCTGTGTGCACCGTCTGCTGTGTGCACCGTCTGCTGTGTGCACCGTCTGCTGTGTGCACCGTCTGCTGTGTGCGACCGTCTGCTGTGCGCACCGTCTGCTGTGCGCACCGTCTGCTGTGCGCACCGTCTGCTGTGCGCACCGTCTGCTGTGCGCACCGTCTGCTGTGTGCGACCGTCTGCTGTGTGCACCGTCTGCTGTGCGCACCGTCTGCTGTGCGCACCGTCTGCTGTGCGCACCGTCTGTTGTGCGCACCGTCTGCTGTGTGCGACCGTCTGCTGTGCGCACCGTCTGCTGTGCGCACCGTCTGCTGTGTGCGACCGTCTGCTGTGCGCACCGTCTGCTGTGCGCACCGTCTGCTGTGCGCACCGTCTGCTGTGTGCGACCGTCTGCTGTGCGCACCGTCTGCTGTGCGCACCGTCTGCTGTGCGCACCGTCTGCTGTGTGCGACCGTCTGCTGTGTGCGACCGTCTGCTGTGTGCGACCGTCTGCTGTGCGCACCGTCTGCTGTGCGCACCGTCTGCTGTGTGTCTGGATATTAATGTTTAGTAATACAAGACACTGTGAATATTGCTAACTATTACCTCTGTCACAGAACAACACCCTGCTATCCTTGTAAACACATTATCTAGTTAGACTAGTGATGGATGTCCAAGCGCTCATTTGTCTCAATAACTTAACTACCCTGTAATGTTTTAATAATTCACAATGGTCTGAGCCTGGCCAAACAGACAAAATCTATAGAAAATGTCAGTCATTATGGGATTTTGTATGAATCTGCCCATTGTGTTTGCTACTGAACACTTGCATGTCTACACTTTTACAGAGGCCAGGTCAGTAGGCAGAGGCTCCCCTACAGTAGTTTGTTTAAGCTAGTTCAGGGTAATTGAATATATGCCAAACAGGAAAACACATTTATTGGTATCTGTTTGTACAGTTTGATAATACAGTTACCCATTTAGCAGAAGTGACAACTATGAAGCCTCAGAATACCATGAAAACATTACCTACAGTGGATTTGTTGGTGTTGCAGCGACTCGTATCCAAACACAGTATGGTGGTGAGCACAGATCAGAGATTGAGTTGAACCCAGACATTAAGCATTCACAGGACTAATGTGTGCTAGGCCAGACACTCTAGGATGAGATGGGGAACCAAAGTACATCTTAAACTGTGTAGAGTCAGTTTTGGCCGCAATTAAACGTTTCTTTCAATATATTAGGCCAATCCTTAGGGAATAATGTGAAGGTTGATATTAAGGTTCGGCATTTTAAAACTCTCATTGTCAACATTTGGCTGGAGTGCTTGTCCTGACCAATGTGATTGTTTAAATAATTAGTTATGTGCCCTCCTTCGCATTGTGACTTGGTTGTGCACAGTTCACATTTGAAATATTGGTGTGATTTCATTTCAAACACAGTTCCTCTAGGTTCCATAATGACTATGCAGCCTTGGTATCTTCCTCACAAGTAGCTACTTAAGGCCCAAAAAATAAGCTTAGTGTATGCTGGTAACTTAAAGCCCTATGCTTGGGATGTGCTTGGACATATAGCAACGGATTGTGTGCCAGTGGTCATTACTTACTGCTTGCTTGGCATTCTGGATAATGGCCACTCTGCTGTGTGAGGAGACTGACATTTTTGCCTCACAGTGCTATGATGTCTAACACTCGGATAGTACTTGTGAATACCTTACATTTACACACATGTAGAAGCAGGCCTTGGTGTTACTATGCCACAAAGTATCACTAAATATTATTTACACACACACTGACAGATCCCACTTAAAGATATTCCAATCCTCATTGTGGCTTAATTTGGAGGTTTGGCCCTTTCAGAGGCCATGTCAATGCTATTGCCAAGCAATGATACATTCTGACACCAAGAACCAATCTGAAATTTGGATCCTAACTACTTGGAGCACAGATTGTGAAGGTCACAAAACATGTCCAGTGTGTGCAGGCTAACAATGTGTGTGTCTTCAGACACATTTTAGTTGGCTACAAAGTGTGTATCTGTGTGGGGCTGGAATGGAACATTGCATGACTAGACCAATAAACATCATAGGTGATGTGTAACATATCACAAATAGCTTTCACAGACAATCCACACTGAAAAGGGAGGATAGTGTCATTGTTTATCTGGTGTCCCAAAGTGGATTTAAAGGTAATGTGGAAACGGACCCCAAAAGATGGTCAACTTGCGTCTGACACAAAGGCATTGAACTGGATAGATTGTGTGGGCTTTGTGGTTGCCAATTGGCTCTGGGGCTGATTTTATACAAAGTGGCAATTGGGGCAGAAGTCTATTTTGGCCCTGTTGTTTGGAAAAGGTCCAAGGCTACGAAGTGTTGTGGGCAACTTTTCTAACATTTAACAACAGGAAAAATACAATCAACATATTTGACATAAAAGTATTAATATTCAAAGTGTCTCCTCTGTAATTTTATACATTTATATCGGTGGGGAATGGGGGCTAGGAGAGGGGAAAAGAGGAAGGAGGGATGGAAGGTAGAAAGGCACAGGTCCTGTTAACAACATCGCTAATAAGTAAATAAGTAAACAAGTCAGCCTGGAACATCGCTAGGTAGAGCTAGGCCACACTATTGCATTAGCTGCCAAAAAGAAGAATAGCATACAAACGTTACTCACCAGCAGCACGCCGATACCAGCCTGGGGGGTCCGGGGGCGGCCCAAGAGCTATATTCCATCTGCGGGTGGGAGAGCCGTGCTAGACAGACAGCTGCGGCTTTCTAGGAGAAACCACGGGGCCCACACCCTATCGAAATTATGTGATTTATCATGAAGGTAACACGTTATTCTCTCCATGCTTGCGACATGTCCTATGTAGGACCGGAATTCCTGCATAGAGGGAGCCCTAGGGTCTTTCCAATGTTTTGCTATTATGGATTTAGCAGCTGCCAGGAAATGGGAGATAAGCTTGTTAGAAGGCGCACTCTCATCAGGTATAGGGCGAGAGAGAAGGCATGACCAGGGGTCCTTATACAGAGTTTATGAGTGTAAGGACCATGTTCCAAAAAGGAACTATGCGCGGGCAGGTCCACCATATATGTAGCATCGTGCCTCTCTGGCCACATTCCCGCCAGCAGCTCGGAGTGGCCGTAGGAAACATTCGAGACAGCTTATCAGGAGTATAGTACCACCTATAGTACACCTTGTAGGCTGTTTCCTTAATTAGTGTAGAGATCGAGCTCTTGGCAAACCCCTCCCTGATCTCCTCCCAGCATAGGTCATCTGGAGGAGGTCCCAGGTCATTCTCCCATTCCCGCACATGTCGGCCTGGAGTATCAAAAGTATAGTCTATGAGCCAATTATAGATCCAGGAGATCATCCCTTTGGTGAGAGGGAAATGTAGACACATATTCTCAAGGGAGGTCGGGGCCCGGAGAACCTCCTGGGGAGACATCGACATGGCAAAGTGTCGGACCTGGAAGTACTCAAAAAAAAGCGGTCTAAATGGTTCAAATCTGTGATTAAGTTCCGACATAGAAGCCCAAATATGATTGACCACCAGGTCCGAAACCACCCTTATTCCCGCCTTCATCCAATGTTTAAACTGCTGAGTTGAATTGCCAGGAGGGAAGTGTGGGTTGCCCCAGAGAGGAGTCAGAGGTGATATAGGGGAGGACAATTTATATTTGGCCCGGCATGAGTCCCAAAGGGACAAACAGAATTTAAGAGATTGGAGAGAGGAGGCCGCTGGTGGTCTATCCACATTGGCCAGGCCCCAGAGTGATGCCATAGAGGGGACCCCAACATAGTGGGTCTCCAGATCTACCCATGCTATGGACTGGTAAGGGGCATATGTTACCGCCACCTGGGTCATATGGGATGCCAAATAATAAAATTTAATGTCTGGAAAGGCTCTGCCTCCCCGAGCCCTGGGCTTTTTGAGCACTACTATCGAGATTCTAGGGGGGCTTGGCACGCCATATAAACTTTAGGAAGGAGGAATGCAAATCTCTAAACACAGAGTCGGGAACCCTCACCGGAAGAGTCTGAAAGAGATATAGAAGTTTAGGGACCAAGTTCATCTTAATAGCAATAATCCTCCCCAGCCACGATATGATATAGCTCTTCCAAGTCTCCAAGTCCTGTTTAATTTTAGACAGAAGAGGGGGGAAGTTTTCCCGATATAATCTATCATAGGTCGAAGTGATATAGACTCCAAGGTATTTGATCTTATTCGGCTGTCAGCGTAGTGCGAAGTTAGCCTGTAAACTGGACCTAAGGGAAGGGGATGCATGGAGGAGCATGGCCTCAGATTTAACAAAATTAATTTTATAGCCAGACAGGAGGCCATATTCATCCATAAGTTTATATAAGGCGGGTAAAGACTCCTGAGGGTTCGTCAGGGAAAGAAGTATGTCATCTGCAAAGAGAGAGACCTTGAATTCACGTGGCCCCACTGTCACGCCTGAGATCGACGCCGACTGTCTGATCATCGCCGCCAAGGGTTCTATCACTAGTGCGAAGATTAAGGGCGAAAGGGGGCAGCCCTGTCTCATCCCGTTGGAGAGGGAAAGAGGGTCGGATAGAGATCCGTTAACCAGGACCCTAGCTGAGGGAGAGTTATAGAGGGCAGATACCCCGGTCAGAAATTCAGCCGAGAAGCTGTACGCCTTCAGAGCAAGAGTCATAAAGTCCCAAGAAATTCGATCAAACGCCTTCTCGGTATCCAGTGAGGGCATCATGGCCGGGATGCGTCTTTTGTTAATAATTTGGACAAGGTCAATCGCACGGTGAGTATTATCCCTCGCCTGGCGACCCAGGATGAAACCCACCTGGTCATAGTGGATTAGATCTGGAAGGACTCCATTCAGATGGGTGGCCAGGATCTTTGCGTATATCTTAATGTCCACATTAAGAAGGGAGATGGGACGGTAACTTGCACAGTCGCTAGAGTCCTTCCCCTCCTTATGTATGACTACAATATGCGCCTCCAACATTGACTTAGGGAAAGGTTCTCCATGCCAGACAGCATTAAACAGGGAGCGGAGGTGGGGAACCAGGGTCTGGGAAAATCTTTTATAGTAGGCTGTGGAGAAACCGTCAGGCCCCGGGGCCTTGGAAGTCTTTTGGGCCTTGATAACTGCCAGTATTTCCTCCGATGTAATCTCCTCATTCAGTTGTTGGGTTAGACTACTGGAAAGGGTAGGGAGATTCGCTTGTCTCAGAAAAGCTGCTATAGTATCCGCAGGGGGAGCACTCCCAGGATTTAGAGCATCCAAATTATACAGTGTGGAATAAAATTTCTGAAACTCACGCCCTATCTGGTCAGGACGGTGAATGGGTGTGCCAGAAGGAGACTTCAGGACCATAACGTTGTTTTGAGATCTCTGGGCCCTCAGACGGGTGGCTAATATTCTGTCAGCTTTATCTCCCTTCTCATAGAACGTCTGCCTCAGCCTTTTCAGGGCCGAGGCAGTGGATTCAGAGAGAAGGAGGTTCAACTCAGATCTGACCTTTAGAAGTTTGGACAGTACCTCTTCATCAGAGGATAGTTTATGCTGTCTCTCCAAAGTCTGGAGTTGAATAGTTAATGACGCCCGTTTGGAGATGGCCAACTTCTTAAGGCGTGAGGCCATGCTAATAAGGTGGCCCCGCACCACTGACTTATGGGCTTCCCAGAGAGTCATGGGGGAAGTATCAGGGAGGTCATTAAAGAGAAAATACTCGTCAAGAAGGGTCCGGAGCTCTAAAATGAGCGGCTGATCATGGAGAATGGAGTCATTAATACGCCACGAAGCTGGGCGAGGGCGAGGTACTATTTCTGAGAGATCAGCTGATATAGGAGAGTGGTCAGACCACACCATCGGGTGTATGTGAGCCGCCCTGAGCCTTAATGATAAATCGTGACTGAGGAAGACCATGTCTATTCGTGAATAGGTACCATGAACCGGGGAGTAAAATGTATAATCTCGGGATGAGGGTTCCCTGAGCCTCCAGGAGTCAAAGAGGAGATGATGGGAGAGAAGGGACATCAAGGCCTTAGATTTACGACACTCCGAGCTACTGACGGGGGGGAGAAAAGTGGACGATCTATCTATAGAATTATCTACTACAACATTAAAGTCCCCTGCCATAATCACTTCTCCCTGGTGCACCTGAGAGAGCAAAGAGTCTAGAGCAGCCAGGAATGAATGCTGGTTTTGATTTGGGCCATACACATTAACTAGGGTGCATAAGGTATCATTGTGTGTACCCACTAGTATTAGAAATCGACCGTCAGGGTCAGAATGAGATGTCAAAAGCTCAAATGTTACGTGGGATGCAAAAAGTGTAGCTACTCCCCACTTTTTCTGTCTGGGGTCACAAGCATGGAAAGCAGAAGGGTACCGTTTAGACTTTAGTTCTGGATGTGAATGACGTGTAAAGTGTGTTTCCTGAAGAAAAACTATGTCTGCTCTATGTTGTTTAAGTGTGAGGTAAAGTGTTGTACGCTTTTGTGGGCTGTTCAAACCTTTAACATTCAATGAGAAGATTCTAAGAACCATCGGGAGGTGAAGACAAGGCCGCCTCAGGTCCCCCAGCGAGGACCGGTCGCGCTACAAAAGAAAAAGAGAACAGTTTAAGGGACAATTTTTAACAGAGGATTAATCAAAATTTAGAGGTTTGTGTTCACATACCATGTTGAACTTGCAGCATACAAAATCCAAACACTTGCCCAGAAAACAAGCAACCAGACATACAAGCCTCCAAAAATAACCATAATGGGTAATAGATAAAAACCACTACAGAGAGTGGGTTTTTAGGCAACGGTCTGTCTGTGGCAAAGGACAAAATAACCACACATGCAATCAATGTATTATACAAGTAGACATGTCCCGAAATGGGCCCCACAGCACTATGTGTGGACTGTTGTGTATGACCAGAGGAAGCACAGCCATGTAGTAATCAGAAGATACTTCCTTCGGATTCTTTGGTGACAATATTGTAGGTTCAGATTTATTTATTACATAGATGTTTCCAAATGTGCTACAAAATACATAGCAAAGAAGTCAGTGGTCTGTGTGGCAAAGTTCCTTGGATGAAGAGCTGACAATCTGGCCAAAGTAAAGTAATACATAAGCAGGCTTAGAGCATTGGAGAAATACTTCAACATGTTGGGAAACACGAAATGCACAACTCCAAAATCCAGCCCAACGCGCTCTGTTGAATGTGAAACAAACATTTACTAAGGCAATATTAGCTCACAAAGAACTTACATTTATGTACTTAGTCATACTTGCCAACTCTCCCCGAAAGTCCGGGAGACTCCCGAAATTCGGGTCAGTCTCCCGTGCTCCAGGGCGAGCTGGCATTTCTCCCGGATCCTGACGCGATTACCTGTGATTTACGCCATTTTGGAGGGTGGGAGGATGTAAATTACGGTTTCGCGGGGCCAAAATGCCGTGATTGGCCTCGCCCCGCCCCCTCCCGCCCTCCAGTCACGCCCCCTCTCCCGGAAACTTGTTTGGCAAGTATGTACTTTGTTTATGCCTTGGTGCACATGAAGGTGGCCACTGTATTGTAATGTGAAAAGTGGCTGGTAAGGTTCTACACAGTATTCACTGTAATAGTGGCTGGTGTGCTTGAGCTATATCTTGGTTTCAGAGTGTTGATTTTGTCTGGAAAGTAACCCCAAACCCATAAGTAACACAAATAGCACATGGCCAAATGTTGACTTAGCAGACCCACAAATGTAATGGTCACAAACGTTGATATTGTATACAACACACACACTTGATAGTTACATTTTATTGATGCAAACACTATAGATACTTACATTTGTCAACTGCCTTCACCATGGCCACATCCACCAACTCCAAAAGCCAGTGCTGTGGCCCTGAGGTCAGCACAATAGCCTTGAAGGGTGAAACAGGATATATATATATAAAAAACACAAATGTAATTTAACAAATGTGCCATTCTCTACACTGTAAGTGTAGCACTATAACATATAAACCTCACTGAACACCGTTAGGCTAGAATTTAAATACAAATCTTAGACATTAACATTTTAAAGCTAGTGGCCATTAACTTACTAGACCATTCTGCCCTTTAATAAAATATCTGTTGAAGTCGTATAATTGGATGAACGAAAGTATATTGGTTAATATTGTTTTATTGGCCGATTGCACTCAGTATACTCAGCTACACGTGGCATACGGCGATCGCACGGTAAAATACGCATGCACACAATCGCATGACAACATTTAGTTATTTATGTCATTTATATTCATATTGGATCCATTACACAGTAATTTATGAGCAGATGGTATTTGGTTTATTATTAGTTTATATATTATGATTATATGTACACTTTAGTGTTATCTAAGGTTCAGGTTATGGGAAATGTGTCATGTAAAAGGGATACTTACCAGAGCCAAACACCAAAGTCACCATGTGCAAATCACATTTGTTACATTCAAATTTTTAAGGTGTAAACAGTTATGGATTATGAAACACGGAATATAGAAAGTTAAGCAAATAGGGCCCTCTCCTCCGCCCTTGATGCGGTTGCCCCTGCCCAGCCCATCCACCTTCGCTACTCCAATCCCCAACCCTGGCACTCCAAACTTACCCGTTTCCTCCAAAAATGCTCTCGTACTGCCGAACGCCACTGGAGAAAATCTCGCTCCCTGTCTGATTTCCTCCACTTCAAGTTTATCCTCTCCTCCTACAGCTCTGCCCTCTCGCTCGCTAAGCAATCCTTCTTAAAATCCCTCATCTCCTCCCAGTTCTCCAACCCCCGCCGCCTCTTCGCTACCTTTAACACTCTCCTGTCTCCCCCACCTCCCCCCCTCCCTTCCTCCTTATCTGCCACTGACTTCACCTCCTTTTTCTCCTCTAAAATCGCGGCCATCAGACTTGAAATCTCCTCCTCCACCCACTCTTCCGCCACCCCCCCTCTCGCCCTTCCTCCCCCCTCCACTCTCCCCCCCTCTCCCCCCAGCCACCAACTCCTTCTCTCCTTCCACCCCACCTCGGGTGAGGAAGTCCACTCTCTCATTTCTTCTTCCCCCCCTTCTACCTGCCCCAGGACCCCATCCCTTCTCACCTTCTTCGCTCCCTTTCCACCTCCACCTGCTCCCACCTCGCTCACCTCTTTAATCTGTCCCTCTCCACCGGCATCTTCCCCTCCGCCTTTAAACTTGCTCTCGTCTCACCCATTCTCAAGAAACCCAATCTTGACCCCACCTCACTCTCTAATTACCGCCCCATTTCCCTTCTCCCATTTGCCTCCAAAATACTCAAGAGACTTGTCTGCAACCGTCTCTCCACCTACCTCTCTGAACACTCTCTCCTTGACCCTCTCCAATCAGGCTTCCGCCCCCTCCATTCCACTGAAACTGCCCTGGCTCAAGTTACGAACGATCTCCTCTCGGCTAAAGCCATGGGCCACTACTCCCTCCTGATTCTCCTCGACCTCTCAGCGGCCTTTGACACCGTTGACCACCCCCTCCTGCTTCACACCCTTCAGTCCATTGGCCTCTCCGGTACCGTCCTCTCCTGGTTCACTTCTTACCTTGCCGACCGTTCCTTCTCTGTTTCCACCTCTGATTCTCTCTCCCCTTCTTCCTCCCTTCCAGTCGGGGTCCCTCAGGGCTCTGTCCTTGGACCCTTACTATTCTCACTATACACCTCTTCTCTGGGTGCACTCATCAGCTCCTTCGGCCTCAAGTACCACCTTTATGCTGATGACACTCAACTCTACCTTTCCTCTCCTGATCTCTCTCCCTCCCTTCTTTCCAGGGTATCCGCATGCCTCTCTGCCATCTCCTCCTGGATGTTCTCTAGATTTCTTAAACTCAATCTTGCTAAAACTGAACTCATTGTCTTTCCTCCCTCTCGTACCTCCTCCCCCTCTGACCTCTCCATCACTGTTGACAACTCATCTATCTCCCCTGTTCCCCAACTCCGCTGCCTAGGTGTCATCCTCGACTCCTCTCTCTCCTTTGCCCCTCACATTCACTCTCTCGCCAAATCCTGCCGTTTCCAGCTTCGCAACATTGCCCGCATTCGGCCCTTCCTCTCCCAGGATGCCACCAAATCTCTCGTCCACTCTCTGATTATCTCCCGCTTGGACTACTGCAACCTTCTCCTTATTGGCCTCCCCCTCTCTCATCTCGCTCCCCTTAGATCTGTACTTAACGCTGCTAGGCTTATTTTCCTCTCTCGCCGTTCCACCTCTGTATCCCCACTCTACCAAGCCCTTCACTGGCTCCCCTTCCCCTACAGAATCCTTTTCAAGCTCCTCACTCTGACTTACAAGGCCCTCGCCAACTCCACTGCTCCCTACATCTCTAACCTTATCTCTATTCACACTCCCTCCTGCTCACTGCGATCGTCCAACGATCGTCGCCTCTCTTCCCCTCTGATTACCTCCTCTCACGCACGTATCCAAGACTTCTCCCGCGCCGCTCCCCTCCATTGGAAAAAGCTTCCCCGCTCCATCAGAACTTCCCCTAATCTGTCCTCTATCAAACGAACATTAAAAACCCACCTTTTCCTTAAAGCCTTCCAGTCTCATGCCTAAAATCCCACCGGTCGGCTACCTCTCTTCTCATCCCTTCTTCCCTTCTCCCCCTTCCTCCCGTCTCTCCGTCTCATCCATGTGTCTGTCTGTCTTCCCCTCCCTTTAGATTGTTCGCTCCTTTGAGCAGGGCTCTCCTACCTCCTGTTTCCATCACTTTTAACTGCGCTCTCCAGCTACTCAGCTCACCTCCTCTCAGTCCCTCTGCCCTCTGTCTCCTCTCGCTTCTCTCCACTCCCCTCAGTGACTCTCAACCTGTCATCCGTGCCCACCCTCTTGGGCCATAGTTACCTGCCTGTACTCACTTTTCCCCTCCCTCCCTCTCTTTCATGCTGTGCCTGAGCCCCCAGAGTTATAGTGCTTACTGTTACTTGTACTGTGCTGTTTCACCTTGTACTGTGCCATTGTTTGTCCTTGTACGGCGCTACAGATACTTTGTGGCGCCCTATAAATAAAAATAATAATAATAATAATAGTTACGTTACTTTTGGATTTGCAACCAAAATCCAAAAAAAACATAGTAAAATCCCTAACACACCACATTAAATACCACCTGCCCCTAAATAGTGCAAAACCAATCAAAAAAAAATGGGTGCCACTCAATACTTACCACACAAACAGACGCAAAGCGGCTTCTTAATATAGGTATAAGCAGAGCTCTGACAACTCAAATCTGTTGGGGAGGGTGAGCAGGTAACAAATAAAGGCAGGAAAAGGGGGGGAAATTTGCCAAATCGCAACATTATTGAAGTCTGTATGTAGTCCTTCATCAAAGTATACACAGTGCAGGAATGTATCAAACTCAAAATATAAACAAACACTTTACTTCTAACATCCAAAAGCCCCTCTCTAACAAAGTTTGTAACCCCTTTTCAGCACCAAATTAAGTAGCTTAAAACATATAGTATGAATGGCCT
Source organism: Mixophyes fleayi (assembly GCF_038048845.1). NCBI lineage: Eukaryota > Metazoa > Chordata > Amphibia > Anura > Limnodynastidae > Mixophyes > Mixophyes fleayi. The sequence goes on from NW_027445901.1 coordinate 52,620, forward strand.
TTCACGCTATCAAACACATAGCAATGCTTTGGTAGCTAATTAAACATACTGAAGGATGACACAGGTACAGCTGTAAACATCTTGAACCAGCATTTGTCCATCTGCAGTCTACTCACCCAGACCACTGAAACTCCCAACAGCACTGAAGTTCCACAAAGGCGTTTTTAAATACCATTGTGATTACAGAATTATCTGCCGGTGAGTACGCCGGATGTCATTACGAGCACACAGGTGCGTTGAGAGAGGACGAGTGTGTTTGGTTTGATATCTGGCATGTTTTCAAAGTGTAATCAAAGTAGGGTAAGTGTCTTTTGTTACGATAATTCACATATTTTTTAAAAATGGATTTAGATGTTTGTGTTGTGCAAAGATCATGGTTTCATGAGTGTAAATTTTAAATGTATGCAAGAGAACATATGTACCGTTTGGTGTAGACGACAGTGTGGTGGTTAAGTATTCCATCTGTCAATGCTAAGGTCATAAGTTTGAGTCCACGAGTCAACCTTTAGTACAAATACGACCCTTTTGTAAGTTTCAACACAATTAATAAAAGTAATGTAAAGTACGCAAATGCTAATCGTTCGCCGTAATAATCGCATCTGCGATCATTCATTGTTCCTATTTTAGTATTTACAGCTCTGCTGGGTGTGTGTGTGTCTAGGTGTACTACTTCATTTCACGTTAACCCTCATGTTGCCAATAATAAGTGCAAACTCAAATTGTATGCAGCTGCAACACAGAGATGCAGCTGTCCCAAATAAGTTGCTTGCAAACACTTTTAGGATTAATCCACAAATGACAGTTGTGTAAATCAAAAATTGGCCCCCAAACCCCTTTGGAAAAAAAACTGTCCAAAATGATGAACTAAATGTTTTACCAAAAATGATTATTCAGGGCTGCTTTTCCTTTTTAAAAGTTTCACAGTGTATATACCAAGGAGTGACGCCTCTAATAGTTCCTAGTGAAATAATTGACATTATCCCTAACGAAAAATCCCAAAACTTGTCCTGAGCGAGGTTGATAGTCTGGATTTCATTCTATGCAATTGAAATAATTTTTAGCCCACTTGATCATTGATGTAGAGAATGCACTTTTGCAAACTAGAAACCTGAGTTCAATTCCTCCCCAACACTCTTGTGCGTGTTGAATCACTAATATTCTTCCTATATATGTATTGAGTTCCAAAGTGTCTCTGGTGTAAAAGTAGCCCTAATTACAAGCAGCTCAGGCGTGCAAATTGGAAATTTATCAGTATTATTCTGAGTAGCGTTTGGAAGCAGTTGGGTTAACAAACAGTAGGAAAGATGTGTGGACACAAGAGGCATTTCACATAGAGAATAAATATAATATATTGTGTGTTCCCACCCAAAAAGTTTGGATTTACAATACAATTTGCTTGAGCGCCATGTAAAATTTTGAAAGGGCTTATTCAGGATACTTGAATGTTTCGGCAAGTTCCTTAGCCATCCATTCCAGCAGCCGGAATGGTGTTTACAATACCCTAAACATCCATTCTGGCAGCCATAATGGATGGAAAATGCACTCAACACTCCATTCCGGCTGTGGAATGCACTCAGCCAGCCATTCTGGCATACATTAAGTCAGTTATAACAGATAACTGTAATCTATAGGTGGGATCAGGGCTGCCAAGAGGAATTCAGGGCCCCGGTACAACAAATTAATGGGGCCCCTCTTATAGTCGAGTATGGTAAAAAAAAAAAATCGGATGTGTGGTCATGCATTTGGGGGCGTTGCAAATGTGCCATTGGGGCGTGGCAAACACATCAAAATCAATAGGCTCTTTTTTAACCACTCTATGACAGACCCCCCCTCGTTTTTTTAACCCCTCTGTGTCAGGCCCTCTCCCTCGTTTCTTCAACCCCTCTATGAGCCCCCCTCACTCCCCCGCCGCAAAAAAAAAAAAAAAAAAGAAAAGAAAAAAAAAAATAGTTTTGAAAAAAACAAAACAAAAAATAAAACGTCGGCACGAGGGCCCGGGCCCAGGTAATTAGTACCCGCTCTCCCCCCCCTCTCGGCGGCCCTGGGTGGGATCTACAATATATATATCTATGGAAGTATGTAGCAAAGTTGATCCCCATATTCCAGAGAACATATCTGTGTAGCATACCAAAATGCAGCATACAGGCCTAGAAAAGACAGGCATCTTTACTCAAGACCCAGCAAGCAGCAGAGGGCGCTATACTAAGCCGACTAATTCCGGCAGATCCGGATTTAACTCAAAGGGACAAAATATCAGCAAACATCATACACTTTACAGTGGCATTTATTACAAAGGTGGCTGTAAGAAAAATAAGGCTTATTTTACACAAACGTACTAATGGATCATTTTTTATATAAATATCCAATTAAATGAGAAAAATGTAAAAAAAAAAAAGAATATTAAAAATCTGTATTCATATGTATGTATGTTGTGAATATTTAGTTGTGAATATTTTAAGCGCACAATGCATTTTGAACAGTTTAATTGTTGTTTTAGCTAACTGTTTTGGACTTAAACATGACCCTGAGCTGCTTTAAGTTTGACCAAGGAGTTGAGACCCGATTGATCTCAGTTTACCGTACACGGACAGAGGGAACGCCTACTCTTCTCAACTGATATCTTATCTCCGCCCACTCCTCGACCACTCTCCTCCCATTCCCACCCCGTTTATCTCAAGTGGTCATCCAACATCGCAAATGTATTTGCAATGGAGTTTGAGACACATATTCCTTTCCGTGATGGATATCCTCTGTTTAAACAGCGTATTGTGGTGTTTTACGCATCTTAACTCCCTGTTTCGCGCATGCGCAGAGACGATTATCAGATTATCCGCATAAGAAGGCAGATCCGTAGCTAGATGAATCGGGCCCCAAATGTTAAACCAATTTTAAGCTGAAGTATCTTCAGCGCCAGCACCGGCTTTGCCAGATTATGACAGAGCTACTCATGCACATGAAGATGAAGGTTTCACACGAGATAATGCCCAACATCGCAGACTGTTTAAGACCAGATTCCTTAATGTCCTTTCTGAAACATATTGTCAAAAATTGTTCCTTATAAGACCAGAAGCAGAAAAAATGGAAATGCAATCCATGATCCAGGTCCTGGAAGGTATAGAAGACCGGGAAAAGGAGAAGCAGAGAAAAATCAAAGACAAGTCCCAAACTGTTCATGTGGTCCAAGAAAATCAAGACTGAAGGTTCGTACAGACACAAGAGGTGCACCTGAGCAACAAGTAAAGGAAAAAGGAAACATGACTCTGGAAGAAATGATAAAACAAGGGGTTTGTTTCTTTTGCAAACAGAGAGCGCACATGAAAAGAGATTGCATTAAGCATAAGAAATGGCTGGAAAGAAGAAATCAACAAGCTACAGACCAACAACCCGCATAGGAACTTGGCACTCCAACGTACCTCCTGCTCACAAATAACCAAACTCTGAAAGATGACTTAACTAAAGGCCTAGTGAATGTCATATTACCTAATGGTCAAGAATGTGAGTGTCTAATTGATACTGGAGCAAGCCGCACTGTATTAAGAAAACAGGAGGTACCTCAACAACTATTAACAGAAATTGATTTACCTGCTACAGGCCTAGCAGGAAAAGAAGTAAAACTAACAGAAAGTAAACCAGTCACACTTTTAGTAGGTGAAGAAACAATTGAAGTACCAATACAATATCTCACTTCCTCATCTTGTCCCTATAACCTGTTGGGAGCAGATGTACTTTCAAAGCTACAAGCCAGTATCAAATACACCCCAAATGGAGTAAAACTCACAAGTCAACTCCCATCTCCAGTCCAAGAAGAATTTACAGCAGCAATCTACATGCTAGAGCAGATTAGCACATGTTACAAGGATAAGACTGTTAATCTACCAGATTGGCTGAACATAGTACCAGAAAAGTTATGGTCCAAAGGAAAACAAGATGTGGGTACGCTTAAAGTAAGTCCTGTAAAACTGACACTAAAACCAGGAACACATCCTGTCTCAATTAAACAGTACCCACTTGCTGCAGCTCAAACCAAAGCAATCTCAGAACAAATACAAAGTTACCTACAAATAGGGGTGTTAAGAAAATGTCGCTCTCCTTATAGCACACCCGTATTCCCTGTGAAGAAACGAGATGTCAGACAAGGGGTGCAGTATCAGATGGTTCATGACCTAAGAGAGGTCATCAAAAGATTACTGATCAACACTCCCATTGTGCCCAACCCCCACACTTTGCTTAATCAGATACCTCTAAATGCAAAATGGTTCTCAGTAATCGACTTGGCAAACGCTTTCTTCTCAGTCCCCATTACAGAAGATAGTCAACTTCTTCTAGTCTTCACCCATGATGGAAACCAATACTGTTGGACAAGACTCTCTCAAGGAGGAGTCACCAGCCCATCAGAATTTTCAGAGGCAATGGCACTAATTCTCCAAGGATGGAGGCCTATCAATCCAACTACTCAACTTATCCAATATGTGGATGATCTCATGGTGGTTGCGGAAACTGAAGAAGAATGCAAAGCAGAAACACTGTCATTACTTTGTTTCCTGGCCGAACAAGATTGCAGAGTATCACCAAGCAAGTTGCAACTAGAACAGGAAAAAGTAATATTCTTGGGACATTGTATCTCTGCAGGAGCAAGACATCTTACAACTGAAAGAGTTAAAGTTATACGAGACATGAAGACACCAAAAACAGACAAAGAAATCAAAGCCTTTTTGGGGTTCATAGGGTATTGCAGAGAGTGGACCCCCTTAGCTTCAATTCTTATGCAACCACTGTATGAATGCTTGAGGAAACAACAGGGAACAGAACCGCCCAATATAACTGAAATAGAGAACGCAGTGCAAGCCCTGAAACACGCCATCTCTACTGCACCAGTACTTGGACTACCAGACTACCTGAAGCCTTTCACATTGTTCTGCCATGAGCAGTCAGGACATGCTCTAGGGGTCCTCACTAGGGGTGTGCACCGGCCACTTTTGGTGTTTTGGGTTTTTGGGTTCTGATTAGCTTGAGGTTTTGGGTTCTGATTTGTTTTGCCAAAACACCCAACGAAAGGTTTTGGTTCTGATTTTGGGTTTTGGGTTCTGTTTTTGTTAAAAAAAAGCATAAAAAGTGCTAAAATCCATATTTTTTTTTTTTTTCACTTCTACGCTATTATTAACCTCAATAACATTCATTTACACTAATTTGCAGTCTATTCTGAACACCTCACACCTCACAATATTGTTTTTAGCCCAAAAGGTTGCACCGAGGTAGCTGGATGTCTAAGCTAAGCGACACAAGTGGGCGGCACAAACACGTGGCCCATCTAGGAGTGGCACTGCAGTGGCAGACAGGATGGCAGTTTGCAAGAGTTTGCTAGAGGTGCAAGATGGAATTGTCCTTGGGCCCTCCCACCCACCCTGATGTTGTTGAAATAGGACATTCGCACTTTAACAAACCAATCAGGAACAGTGAACGTAGTTTAATCTCTGGTACTAATACTTCTGGACTGCAGGACTATCTCTGATCGAGATTGTGGAGGAAATTGACGAGGAGGGTGTTGCTGGTGTGGATACAACAGGACCAAGGGATTTAGGTGTCCCTGGACTGCTGAGGGTCCTAGCCACAGGTCCTGAACTAAACACTGAATTATGAAGGTTCTTCAGGTGATGTATAAGGGAGGATGTCCCTAGGTGGCCAAGATCGTTACCCCTGCTTATTTGAGCTTTACATAAGCTACATATGGCCATACATTTGTTGTTCGGATTGGGATAGAAATAATTTCAGACCGAAGAGGTGGATTTCTTGGTCTTCTGGCCAGGCATGACGATGGGCTTTTTCTTCCCATGGACAAGAACTGGCTCTCCCCCCTGGTGCCTCATTTAAGATAACCACATCAGCATCCTCCTCGTCAAGTTCCTCCTCAGCGCCAGCTACATCAATATCCTCCTCCCAGTGTACAACATTCACACCTTCATTAGCCAAATCTGTAACTGGACTGTGGGTGATTCTTCCAGCATATGCAGAGGGCGTGCTGCAAATGGAGGAAGGAGCCACCTCTTCCCGTACAGTGATGGGAAGGTCAGGCTTCGCAACCACCAACACCCTTGGACTCGCCTTGGGGATTTGTGATAATTTCTCTTTAGAAGGCAGAGTTGTTTGCTGTGTTGTTGCTGACAGCATAACTCTCTTCAATTTTTTAGAGGGGGGGGGGAGGAGAAGTGCTTAGATCCTTGGATGAAGCTGAACCACTAGTCATGAACACGGGCCAGGGCCTAAGCCGTTCCTTGCCACTCCGTGTCGTAAATGGCATATTGGCAACTTTACGTTTCTCCTCAGATGATTTAAATTTTCTTTTTTTACAAATTTTAGTGAACTTGGGCTTTTTGGATTTTACATGCCCTGTACTAGGAGATTGGGCATCGCCCTTGGCAGACGACGTTGATGGCATTTCATCGTCTATGTCATGACTAGTGGCAGCAGCTTCAGCATTAGGAGGAAGTGGGTCTTGATCTTTCCCTACTTTATCCTCCAAATTTTTGTACTCCATTATAGTTTAATCTCTGGTACTAATATTTCTGGACTGCACGAACAGTGAACGTAGTAAAATATTGCAGTACTAATATTTCTGGACTGCAGGAACAGTGAACGTATTTATATATTGCAGTACTAATATTTTTTGACTGCAGGAACAGTGAACATATTTATATATTGCAGTACTAATAGTTTTTGACTGCAGGAACAGTGAACGTATTTATATATTGCAGTACTAATAGTTTTTGACTGCAGGAACAGTGAACGTATTTATATATTGCAGTACTAATAGTTTTTGACTGCAGGAACAGTGAACGTATTTATATATTGCAGTACTAATATTTCTTCACTGCAGGAACAGTGAACGTATTTTTATATATTGCAGTAGAAATTTTTTTTCATACTTTTTTTAGAATTTTTTTAGAATTTTTTTTAACTATTTTTGTATAACTTTTTTTTTATTTTTTTGTATTTTTTTTATAACTTTTTAATAATTTTAAAACAACAATGGCCTTAGCAGGACAGAGCACTGGACAAAGCACCACTGGACTCAGCAGAACAGAGCACAGGACACAGCACCACTGGATTCAGCAGAACAGAGCACTGGACAAAGCACCACTGGACTCAGCAGAACAGAGCACAGGACACAGAACCACTGGACTCAGCAGGACAGAGCACAGGACACAGCACCACTGGACTCAGCAGAACAGAGCACAGGACACAGCACCACTGGATTCAGCAGAACAGAGCACTGGACAAAGCACCACTGGACTCAGCAGAACAGAGCACAGGACACAGCACCACTGGATTCAGCAGAACAGAGCACTGGACAAAGCACCACTGGACTCAGCAGAACAGAGCACAGGACACAGCACCACTGGACTCAGCAGGACAGAGCACAGGACACAGCACCACTGGACTCAGCAGAACAGAGCACTGGACACAGCACCACTGGATTCAGCAGAACAGAGCACTGGACAAAGCACCACTGGACTCAGCAGAACAGAGCACAGGACAAAGCACCACTGGACTCAGCAGAACAGAGCACTGGACAAAGCACCACTGGACTCAGCAGAACAGAGCACTGGACACAGCACCACTGGATTCAACAGAACAGAGCACTGGACAAAGCACCACTGGACTCAGCAGAACAGAGCACTGGACAAAGCACCACTGGACTCAGCAGAACAGAGCACAGGACCAAATAACCACTGGATATTAAGCAGGACACAGGACACAGGACGGAGCACCACTAAAACTACAACCTCCCTCTTCAATGATCTGAGCCCGACTGAAGATGGCGGCCGCGAGCGGGGAATTTATGCAATCCGAGTCTCGTGAGATAACTTTCATTTTTTTTGGGCGCCGGAAATACCCGAACAGTGCTCGGAACCCGTCGGGTCCGCACTGTTCGGGTGGGCTCGGATTAGCGCAATCCAAGCCCGCTCATCTCTAGTCCTCACACAGAAACATGGAACGAAACAAAGGCCACTGGTCTATTATTTGGCACAACTCAATCCCGTTATAAGAGGTTCTCCATCATGTATACAAGAAGTAGCAGCAGCAGCAATACTGAAAGTAAAGGTAGCAGATATGGTATTGGACCATGCACTTGTTATTCAAGTTCCACAAACAGTCACAGAAATTCTCAATCAAGCAAGAACAAAGCACCTATCTGCTGCTAAACTAACTAAATATGAGGTAGCCTTGCTCAGCGCCTCACACTTAACAATTACCAGATGCACAGTCCTCAATCCAGCACCCTGCTCCCCATTGATGATTGAAAAGAGGGGAGTAAGGGGAGTCACAAAGGAGATGAATCATCAGACAGGGGATATGAGGACCTGAGTGAAGCATCAGACAGGGGATATGAGGACCTGAGTGACGCATCAGACAGGGGATATGAGGACCTGAGTGAAGCATCAGACAGGGATATGAGGACCTGAGTGAAGCATCAGACAGGGGATATGAGGACCTGAGTGAAGCATCAGACAGGGGATATGAGGACCTGAGTGAAGCATCAGACAGGGGATATGAGGACCTGAGTGAAGCATCAGACAGGGGATATGAGGACCTGAGTGAAGCATCAGACAGGGATATGAGGACCTGAGTGACGCATCAGACAGGGATATGAGGACCTGAGTGAAGCATCAGACAGGGGATATGAGGACCTGAGTGAAGCATCAGACAGGGGATATGAGGACCTGAGTGAAGCATCAGACAGGGGATATGAGGACCTGAGTGAAGCATCAGACAGGGGATATGAGGACCTGAGTGAAGCATCAGACAGGGATATGAGGACCTGAGTGACGCATCAGACAGGGATATGAGGACCTGAGTGACGCATCAGACAGGGATATGAGGACCTGAGTGACGCATCAGACAGGGGATATGAGGACCTGAGTGACGCATCACACAGGGGATATGAGGACCTGAGTGAAGCATCAGACAGGGGATATGAGGACCTGAGTGACGCATCAGACAGGGGATATGAGGACCTGAGTGAAGCATCAGACAGGGGATATGAGGACCTGAGTGACGCATCAGACAGGGATATGAGGACCTGAGTGAAGCATCAGACAGGGGATATGAGGACCTGAGTGACGCATCAGACAGGGGATATGAGGACCTGAGTGAAGCATCAGACAGGGGATATGAGGACCTGAGTGAAGCATCAGACAGGGGATATGAGGACCTGAGTGAAGCATCAGACAGGGGATATGAGGACCTGAGTGACGCATCAGACAGGGGATATGAGGACCTGAGTGAAGCATCAGACAGGGGATATGAGGACCTGAGTGAAGCATCAGACAGGGGATATGAGGACCTGAGTGAAGCATCAGACAGGGGATATGAGGACCTGAGTGACGCGTCTGAAGAAGAAACTGAAGAAATACACAAACAAAAAACTTTTTTCTGATCATGATTGTATTGAACTCATGGAATTAGAGGCTCTGGGCCTCACAAACATACATGATACACCGCTCCCTGATGGTGACATAGATCTATATGTAGATGGCTCACGCTACTACATAAACGGCACACAGTATACAGGTTGTGCTGTTACTACACAGACACACATATTGATTCAGAAATCACTCCCAAGCCATATGTCAGTGCAGGAAGCTGAGTTAAAAGCATTGACGTTGGCCTGTATATATACTGAAGGACAACATTTACACAGACTCACGCTATGCCTATGGTATAGCTTATGACTATGGCCCAATATGGAAAAGCAGAAACTTTATGGGGTCATCGGGCAGACCCATAAAACATGCAAACCACACAAGAGAATTGTTTACTGCCTTTCAGATGCCTGCCAAGCTGTCTGTGATTAAGGTGAAAGCACACACCAAGGAAACAACGCCCGAGGCAGAGGGAAATAGACTGGTAGACCAAGCCGCTCAAGAAGCTGCTGTAACGCCAATCCCAGAAGGGAAAGTTGCCTATGTGGTAGCCCCAGACCCCAAGTTTCACTGAACCATACTCCAAGCTTTGCAATAGCAAGCAACAGAGAATGACAAAAGAGCTTGGGCAAGACCAGGTGCACTAGAAGTGCAGGGAGAATGGTGTAAAGATCAGCAATTATGTCTGCCAAAAGCACTTTACCCAATATGGCCAATATAGTACATGGGAAAGTGCACCTGGGGAAGGATGCTGTGGTAGCACTAACAAATAAATACTGGATAGCACCAGAGTTTGCCCAAGCAGCGCAGGCATTAGTGGCTGGTTGCCTAATCTGTGCACAAAACAACCCGGGTAAGTCTGTCCCAACTCCACAGAAATGCACCCCTCATACACTGTATCCTTCCCAAATGCTCAGGGTATTAAAATGTACGTGTGTGTGTGTGTGTGTGTGTGTGTGTGTGTGTGTGTGTGTGTGTGTGTGTGTGTGTGTGGACCTTTTCAGTCGCAGGGTGGAGACGTGGGCATGCAGAAAAGCAAATGCAGAAAATAATGGCTGAAACAGGTCTGCCGTGGATCTCATGTTTACCTATGGCCCTGCACTAAGTAAGAAACACTCCTATGAAGAGACACAGGTTTAACACCATATGAGATACTGTTTGGCACAACAAACAGAACAGGCTGTTATTTTCCACAGCAACTACAGCATGTACATGGTGATTTGTTGAACTATGTTGACTTATTACAGAAACAACTAACTGAAATATATGGTCAAGTGTTATCTTCCATTCCAGACCCTAATTTAGATACAAGTACCTACAGACTGCAACCTGGGGACTGGATGGTCATGAGAAAGCACGTCAGGAGAAGTCTTAGACCCAGATACAAGGGTCCTTATCAAGTCCTGTTGACGACTCCCATGGCAGTGAAAGTACAGAAAAAAGACGCCTGGATTCACGCATCACACTGCAAAGTCTTCAAATCAGGGGAGTCTTGTTCTGATAAATAGAAATGTACTGTCTTATGGTGTTGATATGTCTTGTCAGAATAGATGTGACTGACGTAGGGATCAAGGCCTCCCTATCCCAGTGTGAAACAGACAGATAAGTGACACATTTTCTATGCCACTGTGAGAAACAGAAGGGGAAGGAGTGCTCAACAATTTGCACTCATAGGAGAGTAAACTCTGAAAGTTCCTTTGTGTGAATACATAACCTCGTTGGCAAAGTTGTCAGCAATGATTCATTTTGGATATTGGGAATATTGACATTAGTAGCAAAGGGTTTGGCCATCCTGTTGATCGTATATGTGGTAGTGAAAATTGTTATATGGCTGATTAAGAAATTACTGACACTGATTGTTGTTCCTGTAGGAAAAATAATGAGCTTCCTGAGCCAGTAATGATCACAGAAATTTCTACAAGTTTAATGCCTGAGACAAACAGGGAACATTATGAACAATGGTCAGCAATCAAACCAAAAAACTGCACATTCTGCAACAAGAGATTGACAGTGACCATCGAAAAACCAGAATGAAAATTTATATCCTTTTTGTGATAGGATTGATGAGAATCCCAGGGCAGGCGTGGACCCTGAGTCAGATACTAAGTTGGTTAAAAACCTATGAGCAGAATGGGCAGACAATAGTGGAATGGAATTTCAAGATAGATTGTCACATCATTAGTGGGACATATTTGTTAATGGATCTTATGCCATGAAGAAAACAATGAATATCTTGATTCTTCCATTGTTACTAATCTTTGCGTTAACTATAATGATTATATGGAACCGTTACCTAACATGTAATACAAGGAAACTTCTTAATAGATATCAGCAAAGTATTCCCCTCTATACCACTAGATAAAACATTACATAGGGAAAGAAAAGTTATGGTGATAAAGATACCAGGAGATATGTGCTGAATTAATTATTGTTCTACCTATATGGGGTAATTAAGATACCATATAGTGTAAATGTAAGTGCTAACGGTCTTCTGCTGATTATCACCATGACTGATAGGTAGCCATTAGTAATAGATATTTAATCAAAAGAGTGGAGTGTAAGGGTAAAATTGTATGATTATTGATTTAATATCTATCATGTATTAAGCTTTAGAAACTAATATGTTATGCTATAACCTTAATAGAAATCAGCAGATATTATGTTCAGTTTTGAAGAAGAATTATTCACGGTTATGAAGCCACATAACAGGATGTTCCCCGTGAGCAGAAACAGCTCAAGGATGCAGCTATATTCCTTACAGATAAGACCCAAGGACTCAAAGCTGGGACAGCACAAGAATATTGGCAGAAAACCTGGAAAGAGATAACACAGAAAGAAGAAAGATTAGTTTGAACTTTGAAAAACTGCAATATATATAATTGTTGATTAACTTATCTTCATAATCTACTGTCTTATAATTGGTTGTTAAGCACCTAAACTTTTATGTATAAATACAGACACTGAAGTGGTCTCAGATTGGAACAGAATCAGAGCTGCTCATATATCATAAAGGCGTTGGGTGTTTTTCTGTTCCCCAGTCGACAGCGAATAAATGAAGATCTGACTGACATTGAAGGTGATTGATAGAAGTATCGGTGAACCCCGATACTCCAACACCTGCCAGACTATTATTTCTATTTCAGCAATGACAATTAGCAATGGAGGTCTCCTGAATGTCACTGGAGACTTTGAAGATCACTGCTACCCCTCCTCTTTCTATTCTACCTATGACGCTGCCCCTCTGTGAAATGGCGCTGGATCGCCGTGGAGGGCGGTACCTATAGAATACAATGATTACGTTTTGCCTCATTTTCAATTCCGAGGGCGCGCAAAAGTACCGTGGCGAGAGGGAGAACAGGTGACACAGCCTAGTGGTGTGTTATACACACACACACACATACAAAAAGACACACAAAGACACACACACAGACACACATGTGGCACACACAGACACACACATACACATACATACATACATACAGACACACACACAGACACACACACAGACACACATGTGGCACACACAGACACACTCACACAAAGACACACATGTGGCATACACAGACACACACACACAGACACACATATAGACACACACAAAGAGACAGACACACATTTGGCACACACACACACAGACATATAGACACACACACAGACAGACACACAGACACACACACGCACAGACAATCACACACAAAGTCACACACGTGGCACAAACACACAAAGGCACACACAGACACACAGACACACACACACAAACACAGACAGACACACACACACACTCTCTCTCATAAATTACCGCCCCATCTGTCAGCTCCCATCTCCCAGCTCCCATGCCCCTCCAAGCTTCTCGGGAGAATTGCCTACACTCGCCTCACACACTTTCTTACAGTAAACAACCTATTGGATCCTCTCAGTCAGGGCTTTCACTCTCAACACTCCACAGAGACTGCGCTGACCAAGGTTGTCAATGATTTTATCACAGCTAAAACTGAAGGTCATTACTCTCTTCTAATTCTCCTGGATCTCTCTGCTGCATGTCACACCGTTGACCACTCTCATACAAATACTACAATCCCTAGGTCTTGAAGGCACTGTCCTATCCTGGTTCTCATCCTACCTATCTAATCGCCCTTTCACTGTTAATTTCTCTGGAGCCACCTCTGCTCCGCTTCCTTTATCAGTTGGAGACCACAAGGCTCAGTCCTAGGTCCTCTGCTATTCTCTATCTACACCTCTTCTCTTGGAAAACTAATAAGCTCCTTTGGATTTCAGTATCATCTCTATGCGGATAATACACAAATTTATCTATCCTCTCCTGATCTCTCACCATCTGTGTTGTCTCGCATTACTGACGGTCTTTCTGCCATTTCATCTTGGATGTCCTCTCGCCAACTCAAACTCAATCTTTCAAAAACTGAATTAATAATATACCCACCCAAAAACAGAAGCTTCCTGCCTGACATTTCTATTTCTGTTGATAACATGACCATAAATCCCACCCCGCAAGCTCGCTGCCTAGGTGTAATCCTTTAATCACAACTGTCGTTTATTCCCCACATCAACTCTATATCTAAATCATGTTACATACACATAAAGAACATTTTCAGAATACGCACATATCTGACACAAGACACCGCAAAAACATTAATTCATGCACTCATCATCTCCCGCATCGACTATTGCAATTCCCTCCTTACTGGTCTTCCCAAAGTCAGACTTGAACCCCTACAATCTATTTTGCACGCAGCGGCTAGATTGAATTTCCTTACAAACCGTTATTCCTCTGCTGAGCCACTCTGTCAGTCTCTACATTGGTTGCCTGTATTTCAACGAATCCAATATAAAATTCTTCTAATAACATACAAGGCCATCAACAAAATTGCACCGACATAGATTTCCTCACTTGTCTCAAAATATCTCCCTACTCGACACCTCCGTTCTGCACAAGATCTGCGTCTCTCCTCCACTCTCATCACATCCTCCCATTCTCGGTTACAGAATTTTTTCTGGGCTGCACCCACTTTGTGGAATTCCCTCCCTCGCACAGTAAGACTTTCCTCTAGTCTTCAAACCTTCAAGCGTTCTCTGAAAACCCACTTGAAAGCGGTGTCGTACAGGCCGGGTCCAAACCGAGAAATCAGGAGATGCCACAGGGGAAGTCCAAAGCCGTAGTCAGGGTAGCACAGGAGGAAGTATCCAATCAAGCCGAGGTCAAATTCACAGGGAACACAGAACAGGAGTAGTCAGTAACAAGCCGGGTAATACACAGGAACGCTGGAGCTAGGATGAGACCTAATACTCTGGCACTCACCATGTGCCAGAGTGAGGCTTTTATACAGCTGTAGCCCAATCATTGGCGGTGGTGACGCTAAACACCACCGCCGGAATTACTGGGAAGCGTTCCGTTGCCTAGCAACGGAACGCGTGACCGCCGACCCGGAAGCTCGGCAACAGAAGCAGACGTCCGTCTCTGTGCGGCAGACATGATATTCCTCAACCCTCTGGCATGTAACTATGTAACTACTCACTCACCTCAGGACTCACATCCAGGCAGTGTTACCAGAAGACTATATTTTTTTCTGGCTTATACATCTCCTGCTGATCTGTAATATACTATAATATAATGTAATGCAATAATATAATGTAATATAATGCAATATACTATAATATATTATAATGTAATGTAATATAATATAATGTCATATAATGATAATATAATATAATACAATGTAATGTAAAAATATAATATAATACAATGTAATGTAATAATATAATATAATAAATAATATAATGTAATGTAATAATATAATATAAT
Source organism: Mixophyes fleayi (assembly GCF_038048845.1). Taxonomy (NCBI): domain Eukaryota; kingdom Metazoa; phylum Chordata; class Amphibia; order Anura; family Limnodynastidae; genus Mixophyes; species Mixophyes fleayi. Next base: position 67,860 of record NW_027445901.1, read on the forward strand.
ACAATGTAATATAATAATATAATATAATATAATACAATGTAATGTAATAATATAATATAATATAATAAATAATATAATGTAATGTAATAATATAATATAATACAATGTAATATAATAATATAATATAATATAATACGATGTAATGTAATAATATAATATAATATAATACAATGTAATGGAATAATATAATATAATATAATACAATGTAATGTAATAATATAATGTAATATAATAAATGATATAATGTAATATCAGAGGTGGCTGCAGTAACTCAGTCTCCCGGCAGGGGGCGCGCATGCGCAGTATCACAGCCAGAGCGCTGCCGGGGGCGGACACGTGACACAGGTGAGGGGGACAGGTGGGAGGACGTCACCGGGCGGAGCCGTCAATATGACGTCACGGCAGGTGAGGCTGAGGTGAGATCAGACATGGCGGCCGGGCGGAGGGAGATCTGTTCCTGCGGCTTCAGTGAGTCCCCGGGGGGGAGCTCTGGGAGGGGGCTGTAGGGAGGGGGCTGTAGGGAGGGGGCTGTAGGGGGGGGACTGTGGGGGGTGGTACAATAACCAGCCTGGGATGATGAGGACCCCCCTATGTTATGGCAGGAGATGAGGACCCCTATGTTATGGCAGGAGATGAGGACCCCTATGTTATGGCAGGAGATGAGGACCCCTATGTTATGGCAGGAGATGAGGACCCCCTATGTTATGGCAGGAGATGAGGACCCCTATGTTATGGCAGGAGATGAGGACCCCCCTATGTTATGGCAGGAGATGAGGACCCCCCTATGTTATGGCAGGAGATGAGGACCCCCTATGTTATGGCAGGAGATGAGGACCCCTATGTTATGGCAGGAGATGAGGACCCCCCTATGTTATGGCAGGAGATGAGGACCCCCCTATGTTATGGCAGGAGATGAGGACCCCCTATGTTATGGCAGGAGATGAGGACCCCTATGTTATGGCAGGAGATGAGGACCCCCTATGTTATGGCAGGAGATGAGGACCCCTATGTTATGGCAGGAGATGAGGACCCCCCTATGTTATGGCAGGAGATGAGGACCCCCCTATGTTATGGCAGGAGATGAGGACCCCCTATGTTATGGCAGGAGATGAGGACCCCTATGTTATGGCAGGAGATGAGGACCCCCCTATGTTATGGCAGGAGATGAGGACCCCCCTATGTTATGGCAGGAGATGAGGACCCCCTATGTTATGGCAGGAGATGAGGACCCCTATGTTATGGCAGGAGATGAGGACCCCCTATGTTATGGCAGGAGATGAGGACCCCTATGTTATGGCAGGAGATGAGGACCCCTATGTTATGGCAGAAGATGAGGACCCCTATGTTATGGCAGGAGATGAGGACCCCCTATGTTATGGCAGGAGATGAGGACCCCTATGTTATGGCAGCAGATGAGGACCCCCTATGTTATGGCAGGAGATGAGGACCCCCTATGTTATGGCAGGAGATGAGGACCCCTATGTTATGGCAGGAGATGAGGACCCCCTATGTTATGGCAGGAGATGAGGACCCCTATGTTATGGCAGGAGATGAGGACCCCCCTATGTTATGGCAGGAGATGAGGACCCCCCTATGTTATGGCAGGACATGAGGACCCCCTATGTTATGGCAGGAGATGAGGACCCCTATGTTATGGCAGGAGATGAGGACCCCCTATGTTATGGCAGGAGATGAGGACCCCTATGTTATGGCAGGAGATGAGGACCCCTATGTTATGGCAGGAGATGAGGACCCCTATGTTATGGCAGGAGATGAGGACCCCTATGTTATGGCAGGAGATGAGGACCCCCTATGTTATGGCAGGAGATGAGGACCCCCTATGTTATGGCAGGAGATGAGGACCCCTATGTTATGGCAGGAGATGAGGACCCCTATGTTATGGCAGGAGATGAGGACCCCTATGTTATGGCAGGAGATGAGGACCCCCTATGTTATGGCAGGAGATGAGGACCCCTATGTTATGGCAGGAGATGAGGACCCCTATGTTATGGCAGGAGATGAGGACCCCTATGTTATGGCAGGAGATGAGGACCCCCTATGTTATGGCAGGAGATGAGGACCCCCTATGTTATGGCAGGAGATGAGGACCCCCTATGTTATGGCAGGAGATGAGGACCCCTATGTTATGGCAGGAGATGAGGACCCCTATGTTATGGCAGGAGATGAGGACCCCTATGTTATGGCAGGAGATGAGGACCCCTATGTTATGGCAGGAGATGAGGACCCCTATGTTATGGCAGGAGATGAGGACCCCTATGTTATGGCAGGAGATGAGGACCCCTATGTTATGGCAGGAGATGAGGACCCCTATGTTATGGCAGGAGATGAGGACCCCTATGTTATGGCAGGAGATGAGGACCCCTATGTTATGGCAGGAGATGAGGACCCCCTATGTTATGGCAGGAGATGAGGACCCCTATGTTATGGCAGGAGATGAGGACCCCCTATGTTATGGCAGAAGATGAGGACCCCTATGTTATGGCAGGAGATGAGGACCCCTATGTTATGGCAGGAGATGAGGACCCCTATGTTATGGCAGGAGATGAGGACCCCTATGTTATGGCAGGAGATGAGGACCCCTATGTTATGGCAGGAGATGAGGACCCCCTATGTTATGGCAGGAGATGAGGACCCCCTATGTTATGGCAGGAGATGAGGACCCCTATGTTATGGCAGGAGACGAGGACCCCTATGTTATGGCAGGAGACGAGGACCCCTATGTTATGGCAGGAGATGAGGACCCCTATGTTATGGCAGGAGATGAGGACCCCCTATGTTATGGCAGGAGATGAGGACCCCCTATGTTATGGCAGGAGATGAGGACCCCTATGTTATGGCAGGAGATGAGGACCCCTATGTTATGGCAGGAGATGAGGACCCCTATGTTATGGCAGGAGATGAGGACCCCTATGTTATGGCAGGAGATGAGGACCCCTATGTTATGGCAGGAGATGAGGACCCCTATGTTATGGCAGGAGATGAGGACCCCCTATGTTATGGCAGGAGATGAGGACCCCTATGTTATGGCAGGAGATGAGGACCCCTATGTTATGGCAGGAGATGAGGACCCCTATGTTATGGCAGGAGATGAGGACCCCCTATGTTATGGCAGAAGATGAGGACCCCCTATGTTATGGCAGGAGATGAGGACCCCCTATGTTATGGCAGGAGATGAGGACCCCTATGTTATGGCAGGAGATGAGGACCCCTATGTTATGGCAGGAGATGAGGACCCCTATGTTATGGCAGGAGATGAGGACCCCTATGTTATGGCAGGAGATGAGGACCCCTATGTTATGGCAGGAGATGAGGACCCCTATGTTATGGCAGGAGATGAGGACCCCTATGTTATGGCAGGAGATGAGGACCCCTATGTTATGGCAGGAGATGAGGACCCCTATGTTATGGCAGGAGATGAGGACCCCTATGTTATGGCAGGAGATGAGGACCCCTATGTTATGGCAGAAGATGAGGACCCCTATGTTATGGCAGGAGATGAGGACCCCTATGTTATGGCAGGAGATGAGGACCCCTATGTTATGGCAGGAGATGAGGACCCCTATGTTATGGCAGGAGATGAGGACCCCTATGTTATGGCAGGAGATGAGGACCCCTATGTTATGGCAGGAGATGAGGACCCCTATGTTATGGCAGGAGATGAGGACCCCTATGTTATGGCAGGAGATGAGGACCCCTATGTTATGGCAGGAGATGAGGACCCCTATGTTATGGCAGGAGATGAGGACCCCTATGTTATGGCAGGAGATGAGGACCCCTATGTTATGGCAGGAGATGAGGACCCCTATGTTATGGCAGGAGATGAGGACCCCTATGTTATGACCCCCTATGTTATGGCAGGAGATGAGGACCCCTATGTTATGGCAGGAGATGAGGACCCCCTATGTTATGGCAGGAGATGAGGACCCCTATGTTATGGCAGGAGATGAGGACCCCTATGTTATGGCAGGAGATGAGGACCCCTATGTTATGGCAGGAGATGAGGACCCCTATGTTATGGCAGGAGATGAGGACCCCCTATGTTATGGCAGGAGATGAGGACCCCTATGTTATGGCAGGAGATGAGGACCCCCTATGTTATGGCAGGAGATGAGGACCCCCTATGTTATGGCAGGAGATGAGGACCCCCTATGTTATGGCAGGAGATGAGGACCCCCTATGTTATGGCAGGAGATGAGGACCCCTATGTTATGGCAGGAGATGAGGACCCCCTATGTTATGGCAGGAGATGAGGACCCCCTATGTTATGGCAGGAGATGAGGACCCCCTATGTTATGGCAGGAGATGAGGACCCCCTATGTTATGGCAGGAGATGAGGACCCCCTATGTTATGGCAGGAGATGAGGACCCCTATGTTATGGCAGGAGATGAGGACCCCCTATGTTATGGCAGGAGATGAGGACTCCCTATGTTATGGCAGGAGATGAGGACCCCTATGTTATGGCAGGAGATGAGGACCCCTATGTTATGGCAGGAGATGAGGACCCCCTATGTTATGGCAGGAGATGAGGACCCCCTATGTTATGGCAGGAGATGAGGACCCCTATGTTATGGCAGAAGATGAGGACCCCTATGTTATGGCAGAAGATGAGGACCCCTATGTTATGGCAGGAGATGAGGACCCCTATGTTATGGCAGGAGATGAGGACCCCTATGTTATGGCAGGAGATGAGGACCCCCTATGTTATGGCAGGAGATGAGGACCCCTATGTTATGGCAGGAGATGAGGACCCCCTATGTTATGGCAGGAGATGAGGACCCCTATGTTATGGCAGGAGATGAGGACCCCTATGTTATGGCAGGAGATGAGGACCCCTATGTTATGGCAGGAGATGAGGACCCCTATGTTATGACCCCCTATGTTATGGCAGGAGATGAGGACCCCTATGTTATGGCAGGAGATGAGGACCCCCTATGTTATGGCAGGAGATGAGGACCCCTATGTTATGGCAGGAGATGAGGACCCCTATGTTATGGCAGGAGATGAGGACCCCTATGTTATGGCAGGAGATGAGGACCCCTATGTTATGGCAGGAGATGAGGACCCCCTATGTTATGGCAGGAGATGAGGACCCCTATGTTATGGCAGGAGATGAGGACCCCCTATGTTATGGCAGGAGATGAGGACCCCCTATGTTATGGCAGGAGATGAGGACCCCCTATGTTATGGCAGGAGATGAGGACCCCCTATGTTATGGCAGGAGATGAGGACCCCTATGTTATGGCAGGAGATGAGGACCCCCTATGTTATGGCAGGAGATGAGGACCCCCTATGTTATGGCAGGAGATGAGGACCCCCTATGTTATGGCAGGAGATGAGGACCCCCTATGTTATGGCAGGAGATGAGGACCCCCTATGTTATGGCAGGAGATGAGGACCCCTATGTTATGGCAGGAGATGAGGACCCCCTATGTTATGGCAGGAGATGAGGACTCCCTATGTTATGGCAGGAGATGAGGACCCCTATGTTATGGCAGGAGATGAGGACCCCTATGTTATGGCAGGAGATGAGGACCCCCTATGTTATGGCAGGAGATGAGGACCCCCTATGTTATGGCAGGAGATGAGGACCCCTATGTTATGGCAGAAGATGAGGACCCCTATGTTATGGCAGAAGATGAGGACCCCTATGTTATGGCAGGAGATGAGGACCCCTATGTTATGGCAGGAGATGAGGACCCCTATGTTATGGCAGGAGATGAGGACCCCCTATGTTATGGCAGGAGATGAGGACCCCTATGTTATGGCAGGAGATGAGGACCCCCTATGTTATGGCAGGAGATGAGGACCCCTATGTTATGGCAGGAGATGAGGACCCCCTATGTTATGGCAGGAGATGAGGACCCCCTATGTTATGGCAGGAGATGAGGACCCCTATGTTATGGCAGGAGATGAGAACCCCTATGTTATGGCAGGAGATGAGGACCCCTATGTTATGGCAGGAGATGAGGACCCCTATGTTATGGCAGGAGATGAGGACCCCTATGTTATGGCAGGAGATGAGGACCCCTATGTTATGGCAGAAGATGAGGACCCCTATGTTATGGCAGAAGATGAGGACCCCTATGTTATGGCAGAAGATGAGGACCCCTATGTTATGGCAGGAGATGAGGACCCCTATGTTATCCAGGACATAAGGACTTTGGTTTTGGGTGACTTATTCCGCAGGGATTTTACCCCTCTCTGGTAGTGACTGTGATATGCTGAGACTTGTAGTTCTTCTTTCCCTGTACATTAGACTTGGAGAAGGGGCCCCGCCAGCTAATGAGAGCTGGTATTGCTCTGATCTTCGTTGGCCATGTGAATTTTATCTTGGGGGCCATTGTCCACGGCACCGTCCTGAGGCACGTATCCAACCCTGAGAAGAGGGTGAGCCCCGAATACTGCGCAGCCAATATCATCTCCGTAGTGTCGGGATTACTGGTGAGTTGTCCGATATCACAGGAGGGAGCAGAAATGTTACAGTACATACATGTTAAATACATTGTGCCCACTGGGAGTGGCATGATAGGTGGGGGTAGCAATGGTGTCATCCTCTTTCTGTCCTAGTGCTTGCAGAATAATGTACAGAGACGCCATATTGTCAGACACGTGTTGTAGCGGGGGCGCAGTATGTAGCGGGGGGAGGCGCGTGGTACGTATGTTGGTCATTTACTTGTACATCTCTTGGAGCTCTAACATTGTATGTTTGGTGTTCATTCATCTGAAAAACCCCAAACTAATCGCACCGACTCGCCCCTGGCGTGGGCCTGTGGCGTGACTATAGCGGAACTCGAGGAGATGACATCAGAAGCTGCATTACTGTGACTTCAAGATATTGTACCACACTTTATACTATTATATTCTTCTAGAACTAGTACTTGCTGTTTTAGGGCCGTCCTCACTACAGTTTGTATCAGGGTGAAGCATTTTTAGGTATTTTACGAGGGTCAAAGTCTCCTATTATATTTATTTTCAAAGCTGGAAACAGATACACAGGGTTAGTAGATCAGTTTGAAGTGGGGGTACTCCTGTAGACGGAGTATCTATACATTACCCACAGAGGATATGTCGCACTGATGCAGGGAGCTTACAGTATCAAACACCGGTATTATATATTGT
>NW_027445901.1:80000-116714 GCF_038048845.1 Mixophyes fleayi
TGTGCGTATTCTGGGAATGTTTTTAGATGTATATAACATGATTTGGATAAAGATTGTATGTGGGGACAAAGGATCGTTCTGAGTGAAGGATTACACCTAGGCAGCGAGCTTGGGGGGTTTATTATCACAGATATATAGATGTCGGGCAGATTCTGTTGATTGGTCGTAATCCTATGAAATGATGAGCCCAACCCCACCCCCAGGTCTGGAGGCCGTGTCTGTGCCATGGCTCTGTTCTTTCCTGGAGATTGAGGTTGTTTGAGGTCAGGAATGGAGGTTTGTTTATTAGTGTGTTTTGCATAGAGCACAATTAAAGGATTTTGAAAGCGATGGGAGAGAGCATGGTGGCACAGTGGTTAGTATTGCTTCCTCACAGTGCTGGGTTCATAGGTTTGATTCCTACCATAACCATCCACTTAACCCCCATCTCCTCCACTCATTCTCCCCTCTCTCCCATTCCCTCAACTGGCTCCTCTTGTGCCTGGTCTGTTTAACCCTCCCTTAGGATGTAAGCTCACATGAGCAGGGCCCTCTTCCCTCCTGTCTCCTCACCCGTTCTTCTGCTCCGTGTCTATTGCATCTGTCTGCCTGGAGTTTCTGAAGTATTGGTACTTTTGTTTATTGTTCTGTACTGTTATACCCTGTATTATCTACTGTTTGTACTATGTGCGGCGCTGCGGAAACCTTGTGGAACCTAACAAATAAAAGATAATGATAATAATGACCCTGTCTGTGTGGAGTTTGTATGGTCTCCACATGTTTGTGTGGGTTTCCTCCCACACTCCAAAAACATACTGGTGGGTTAATTGGCCTCCGACAAAAGTGTGTGTGTGGTCTGGCACGTCTGTGTGCGTGTAGTAAGGAATTTAGACTTTAAGCTCCAATGGGGCAGAGACTCTGAATGATTCTGTAGATCACACCCAAGATGGCTGCCGCCCCCTCACAGATTCAGAACAAATAATAATAATCTTTACAGACTGACTGGTTGGGGATATTACAGTTTCAGTGACAATCGGAGAGACGTTCATGATTAGAGTATTGTGGGGGCAATCTGGATAAGGGGAGTGATGTGGGGGTGACGGATGGTGTAATACTAAGGATAATGCCTCTTGTGGGCTTGTCTGAGTGGCCGAGGGGAAATAAAAAGAATTGTCAGGTTCCAACATGCAGGATGGTGAAAACGGTTTCTGGATGTAACAGATGGAGATTATTGCCCTGTGTTATACCTGTAAATCCATATCCTCCAAGCCTGACTTGAGATTAAGAAATTATATATATATATGTGTGTGTGTGTGTGTAATGTAGGAACTTTTATGTATATGGCATTATATTATATGCTAGCATATACACTAGGAAGGGCCAGTGACATCACTGAGAGTGCAGCCTATCCAGTCACTAGGAGGGGCCAGTGACATCACTGAGAGTGCAGCCTATCCAGTCACTAGGAGGGGCCAGTGACATCACTGAGAGTGCAGCCTATCCAGTCACTAGGAGGGGCCAGTGACATCACTGAGAGTGCAGCCTATCCAGTCACTAGGAGGGGCCAGTGACATCACTGAGAGTGCAGCCTATCCAGTCACTAGGAGGGGCCAGTGACATCACTGAGAGTGCAGCCTATCCAGTCACTAGGAGGGGCCAGTGACATCACTGAGAGTGCAGCCTATCCAGTCACTAGGAGGGGCCAGTGACATCACTGAGAGTGCAGCCTATCCAGTCACTAGGAGAGGCCAGTGACATCACTGAGAGTGCAGCCTATCCAGTCACTAGGAGAGGCCAGTGACATCACTGAGAGTGCAGCCTATCCAGTCACTAGGAGGGGCCAGTGACATCACTGAGAGTGCAGCCTATCCAGTCACTAGGAGCCAGTGACATCACTGAGAGTGCAGCCTATCCAGTCACTAGGAGGGGCCAGTGACATCACTGAGAGTGCAGCCTATCCAGTCACTAGGAGAGGCCAGTGACATCACTGAGAGTGCAGCCTATCCAGTCACTAGGAACCAGTGACATCACTGAGAGTGCAGCCTATCCAGTCACTAGGAGGGGCCAGTGACATCACTGAGAGTGCAGCCTATCCAGTCACTAGGAGCCAGTGACATCACTGAGAGTGCAGCCTATCCAGTCACTAGGAGAGGCCAGTGACATCACTGAGAGTGCAGCCTATCCAGTCACTAGGAGAGGCCAGTGACATCACTGAGAGTGCAGCCTATCCAGTCACTAGGAGAGGCCAGTGACATCACTGAGAGTGCAGCCTATCCAGTCACTAGGAGGGGCCAGTGACATCACTGAGAGTGCAGCCTATCCAGTCACTAGGAGAGGCCAGTGACATCACTGAGAGTGCAGCCTATCCAGTCACTAGGAGAGGCCAGTGACATCACTGAGAGTGCAGCCTATCCAGTCACTAGGAGGGGCCAGTGACATCACTGAGAGTGCAGCCTATCCAGTCACTAGGAAGGGCCAGTGACATCACTGAGAGTGCAGCCTATCCAGTCACTAGGAGGGGCCAGTGACATCACTGAGAGTGCAGCCTATCCAGTCACTAGGAGCCAGTGACATCACTGAGAGTGCAGCCTATCCAGTCACTAGGAGAGGCCAGTGACATCACTGAGAGTGCAGCCTATCCAGTCACTAGGAACCAGTGACATCACTGAGAGTGCAGCCTATCCAGTCACTAGGAGGGGCCAGTGACATCACTGAGAGTGCAGCCTATCCAGTCACTAGGAGGGGCCAGTGACATCACTGAGAGTGCAGCCTATCCAGTCACTAGGAGGGGCCAGTGACATCACTGAGAGTGCAGCCTATCCAGTCACTAGGAGGGGCCAGTGACATCACTGAGAGTGCAGCCTATCCAGCCACTAGGAAGGGCCGGTGAGAGTTGCTGAGGGTGCAGCCTATGACTGACATGCGGCTCTCGGGCCCTTCATCGGGCCAGCCAGACAGACGGGGACACGTACAGAATGTCCCAGCTCCTTCCTACTTTGTCAGATGTTTGTCATAGTAACATTTGTTTATAATACCTGCTGATGTGTACTACAGAGAGGTGTCTTTCTTACCTTGTATGTAGTGTTTTACCATATTCCTCACATAAGGGTAGTGTGTGGTCTGTGTATCTACCCGTACAGTACATGTGTGTGCGCCTGTCCCTGTGGTATTAATCATCCTTCCATGTTCTCTCCACAGTTCAGTAATAATGATTGACCACAAGGTAATATGTGTGTCTCGTTCATGTTAATGAAATGTTTTTACTAGGAAGGTTCAACTGCTATGAGTGGCTTGTTCTTCTTCCCCATTCAGTTGTCTGTCAGTGGCCTCTGATCATTTCTTTCTCCTCCTGTGCAGGACACCACGCTGGCTCTTTGGTTTCCCTCCATGTTCCTGTCTGCCGTGGAGGCAGCGCTGTCTATACGTTGTTGTGTTGTGGCGTTTATTCTGAGAGGGATTGGCCCATGCGGGGAGACGTACCTGCGACAGAAGGTATCTATCGTATTGCTGTCAAGCAAATGCCCCCAGCCACGTGGAGAACACTATACAATATTCTGATCTGGGTTAAGGGTTTGGAGTCGAGTGCTTTCGGGGAGACCGGATAACGGTGCACGGATCAGGGATGGGGTGTGGAGCCGGTAGTGTTCTCTCGGAGACCAGATAACGGTGCATGGATTGGGGATGGGGTTTGGAGTTGGTAGTGTTCTCGGGGAGACCAGATAACGGTGCACGGATCGGGGATGGGGTTTGGAGTTGGTAGTGTTCTCGGGGAGACCGGATAACGGTGCACGGATCAGGGATGGGGTTTGGAGCCGGTAGTGTTCTCGGGGAGACCGGATAACGGTGCATGGATTGGGGATGGGGGTTTGGAGCCGGTAGTGTTCTCGGGGAGACCGGATAACGTTGCACGGTGCACGGATCGGGGATGGGGTTTGGAGCCGGTAGTGTTCTCGGGGAGACCGGATAACGGTGCATGGATTGGGGATGGGGGTTTGGAGCCGGTAGTGTTCTTGGGGAGACCGGATAACGGTGCACGGATCGGGGATGGGGTTTGGAGTTGGTAGTGTTCTCGGGGAGACCGGATAACGGTGCACGGATCAGGGATGGGGTTTGGAGCCGGTAGTGTTCTCGGGGAGACCGGATAACGGTGCATGGATTGGGGATGGGGGTTTGGAGCCGGTAGTGTTCTCGGGGAGACCGGATAACGGTGCATGGATCGGGGATGGGGTTTGGAGCCGGTAGTGTTCTCTCGGAGACCGGAAAACTGTGCATGGATTGGGGATGGGGTTTGGAGTTGGTAGTGTTCTCTCGGAGACTGGATAATGCATGGATCTGGGGTAAGGGGCAGGTCTTTGATAAAAATTACACTCAGAAACCAGGAATACCGATAATAAGGAACAAAAAGGAGCCTCAAACTTCTGCTGCCTCCTCCTAAGCTACAAAGTAGCCATTATATAGGACCGTTCTTGTACTGAGACAACCAATGACCTCTGAACGTCTTCTGTTTCTCAGCTACAGGAAGATGAAGCTGAGAGGGAGAAGCTGGAGGACGCGGCGAGACCAGAAACGCACCAGCTGATAGAGGCTCGAGCGTGAACCACAATGTAGGTGAGTGTCCGATCCTGGCAATCGCTGCAGAATTTCCTCTTAATCCAGATCTCGGGTTTTACTAAACTCCTACTATACCTCACATTCAGCAGACACAACCCTCTCCTCTACTCCAAACTCCTACTTTTAACTTAATCACTTGAACCTTTAGTCTGAAATTTGCCAGGACATAGAAAGAAGACACTGTACAGTTTGTGGTTACTACAATTTATTTTTTTCTTTTGTATCCCCCCAAAACTCCATAATGCTTCACCCAATATATTCTAAAAAATAATGGTTACACCTTTAAACTGTATCGTATGCTCTGTACCCCCATTATTAACTGACACCCCCAAAGTGCATAGTACCCCCCACTATATCCTAAAAATCATTCCTACCCCCCCAAACGGTACAGTATCTAGTCATTGTACCCCAAATACTCATCTTACAGTCCACAGTCTGTGCGGAATCCCTCTACTGTACCCTACAACACTCCTGTATTAGAGCCTAAACTCACACAGGTACCCCGGGACTTCTGGGTCAAGTCACACAGACAGGAGACAGGGAAAATACAACAATATCTTTATTACAGAGTTGTCTAAGACAAGTTCTCTAAATCTGCAAAAAGATGCAACATAAAATTATATAAATCGGACTAACCGGTCCCAATAAACACTAATTTACCTCCAGACTTCCCAGATGTTCCCCACACTGTCCGTAAGTAATATCCAAATGATTCAGATGTGATTGCTGAATAGTATCTTCATAACACTTCATCCAGAGCCAGCCAGTCTCAAAACTTCCAGGCAAAATCCTCATTACACTGGTAGCAGCCGAAACACCAACGCCAGTAGATTTTTAAAACAAAGTGACCCCCAAACCTCTCCTGCAGGCCTTTTTTTTTTTTTTTTTTTTTTTTTTTTTTAATTAAAGACCCATCAAAATTTCCCAAGCTGGGAATCCCTCCCTGCAGGGTTATCTACAGGTGTTAGGAAAAGGTCTCCCCTGGTTGGTAGAGTTCCCCCAACCACTGCTTTCATGCCTCAGTGTCTGACTCGATCCCAGGGGAGAACTATGGGATCTTGATGTCATTAATCCCTCGGTGTTGGTGGGTAATAGCCCGTCACTCCCTGTTTTAACCCCTTCTAGTCATTTGTGATGTCAGAGGGGCTCAAGCTGCTCCCAGCTTCCTGTCCTTAGTGACTGTACCCACAATACAACATCAGACCTGACCCTGTATAAGAACAATAACTGACTGCTGAATCCTATACTCCAGGTGACTGGACATAACCAGGCTTGTTATTTCCCAGCATTCTGTGTCGGCTCCTATTCTGTGACTGGCTGGCTGCGCCTAGGGGTGAGATCTGCAGCTGATCCCTTGTACATCGTATTAATGCTCAGATACCAGGACCCTGGCATATACTCTGCCTCCACCGCGCCCCTTTCAGTGTTTCTCTCGGATATCCAGGCTCATTCCATTGGCGGGTTCAGCTGTCTGAGTCACTGAAGCTGAACACTCTGTCAGTCTGTCGTCCCGTCTTACAGTAACACTAGAGGTAGTTCTGTACTGACCGTCCTGTCCCGTCTTACAGTAACACTAGAGGTAGTTCTGTACTGACCGTCCTGTCCCGTCTTACAGTAACACTAGAGGTAGTTCTGTACTGACCGTCCTGTCCCGTCTTACAGTAACACTAGAGGTAGTTCTGTACTGACCGTCCTGTCCCGTCTTACAGTAACACTAGAGGTAGTTCTGTATGCTGACCGTCCTGTCCCGTCTTACAGTAACACTAGAGGTAGTTCTGTACTGACCGTCCTGTCCCGTCTTACAGTAATACTAGAGGTAGTTCTGTACGCTGACCGTCCTGTCCCGTCTTACAGTAATACTAGAGGTAGTTCTGTACTCACCGTCCTGTCCCGTCTTACAGTAATACTAGAGGTAGTTCTGTACTCACCGTCCTGTCCCGTCTTACAGTAATACTAGAGGTAGTTCTGTACTCACCGTCCTGTCCCGTCTTACAGTAACACTAGAGGTAGTTCTGTACTGACCGTCCTGTCCCGTCTTACAGTAACACTAGAGGTAGTTCTGTACTGACCGTCCTGTCCCGTCTTACAGTAACACTAGAGGTAGTTCTGTACGCTGACCGTCCTGTCCCGTCTTACAGTAACACTAGAGGTAGTTCTGTACTGACCGTCCTGTCCCGTCTTACAGTAACACTAGAGGTAGTTCTGTACGCTGACCGTCCTGTCCCGTCTTACAGTAACACTAGAGGTAGTTCTGTACTGACCGTCCTATGATGCTTTCTGTTATGTTATTAATGAGCCGCACTGGTCTGGAAGAAGTTTCTTTCAAAACGGTGCCTCTCAGTTACTTTAATATTTCCATTTTTGTTGTCTGCTACCTGTATGTTGTATGACCCAATCAAGAACAGTCACAGCCTGCTAGGTAGCATCCGTAGTAAACTTGTGTTTGCCTGAAAAGTGTAATAAAAAGCCATAACCCAAGATATGTGTCAAAGGCCAAAAGTTTTCCCCTAATGTAACTCCATGTAATGGTTCTAAGATCAGCTGCAGTTCTAAATCGACCTATTCAGCATCATAGGACAGGTGAAACGCTCTGCAGAGTGTGTCCCACGCTGGCTGCTTAGTAAAAACCATTAAAGCAGACGGTGAAACAGAATAGTGTGTATGTTGGCATTACTATGGGCAGAAGGGTCGGTAGGTCTTTAGGGTATCCATTTAGTTGGGTGTATGTAGAACTGCTGAGAGGATTAATCCTGCAGTATTGTGCACGTCCAGGATTAGGAACCAGAGGGCGGAGAGTAAGATCTGGCAGAACATTACTGTGCTAACTCCCTGTCCAATCTGTGGGGGGAGGGAAAAGTAATTAAAGAAAAGAAACTGTCTCGTAGGGCCACAGGCTTCTGCTGGACCTGCGATCGGACCTGTGTAACCCTTATGTCCCAGTCTGGTCCATTCTCCTTGGATGTAATACATTACCCGCTTCCCTGCAGTCCATCATATGGAGGCTGCTCTGTGGGGGGAGGAGGGGGCGGGATGGGGTGTGGGGGCTGCTTTAACCTGTATAATTATTAATCTTTGGAATGACCTCTTCTTCCAGCTGCTCAGAGATGGGAGAGGTGTGTGAGTACTCTGCACTGATCGTACTAGGGTGAAGATCCAGAGTCTGGTATTCTGTCCTTCATCTCTTACCCTGTATCTGCCCTTTCCTCGTTCTCTGGGAGTCGGACGTGCAGAAGACGTGGGTGATGACCGCTGTTTCATATGTGAATGGCTTTTATTTAAGCTTTTTTTTTAATGTTTTATATTCAATAAAGAATGTAGCTGTTATTTACAACTTAAGCTGCTGTCTGATGTGAAATTGTACAGTGATTTTCTAAAATTAAATATTTCCCAGATATTTTGTGATTGAACCAGTAATCTCTGATTTATATAGGCTGCATGTAATGTTCATAGGACACTGCACACAGTGGCCAGAAGTGATAACAGGATTTTTATACTTAAATCGATTTCTCTGAGTCCATTGGGGGACACTGGAGCACGGGGGGGGTCCATGGAGCGTCCGCACAGGGCACGGGGGGGGGAGGGGCGGCCATGGAGCCTCCGCACTGGAGTTTTGACACTTTGACTGTTAAAGGTAAATGTGGCCAAACATTTCCCCCATAGTTGGACGGGAACTTCAGCCAAAGGAGAAATTGAACAAGAGAATAAAGAACAAGGTTTAATGTCTGTTCAACTACAAATTTAAACAATGAGAACAAGAACCGATTAAGAGTTGTTAAGGATCGGTGCTCAGTGTCCACCACTGGTCTAAGAGAAAAGGACGTGAGTACAATAATCTGGTTTTCCTCTTTGGTCTCCATGGAGAAGAGGGAATCCAGCGTTAAAAGATTTGAGCGTCTGTATCCCTTGCAAGAGATGGAAACCACTAACTGGGACTCTGCACCTAAAGTTGATGCTGCAGTAGTAACATCAGTAAAAACCGCTATCCCATTAGAAGATGGAGGTCCATTAGGAGACCTTGTGACAGGATGGACCGGCTGGGCTTGCCTTGCCACTTCCCTATATTCTTTATCCCAAATTGTGCGCCTCCTGTTGCAGTAGGAGGAGCCTGCTGCCACCAATAGGCTCCTACACCAGTGTCTAGAATCGTATCCTTCTGGGTAACACTTGCTGCTAGTGCACCCCCTCGCTGGGCACCTGGGCTGGTACCCCTGACCTCTTCTATTAGACCAGGGTGCTGTGGATGGATCACCTCTAGTCTATCACACTGGCCAGAGCTGCTGGGTAGCAGCAGAGTGTTGGGTCCCAACCTCAGACCAAATCTAATCCAGTTTCCGGCTGTTCTAATTTGTAGGTCACAGGAATTACATAGCAACAGAGAATTTGACAGCAGATGAGACCTGATTGGCCCATTTAGTCTGCCCCATTTTTAACCGCAGTGATGTTTATTGTTCAGAAAGGGTCCTGATAAGGACAGTTTCACACTAGTTGAAGGTACTAGTGATTCCAGAAGTTCAGATGGAATATATTTTATACAGTTTTAGACACCAGAATAAACTAAATAAAATCCCTAATTGCGAATGATACTGGACTTACCCATAGGCTGTCTATCACCAACATCCCACCCATAGCCAATCACTGGATACGCTTATACTTCATATATCCTGTGCTATCAAATACCAAATTGCTACTTGCAAAAAATAAATAAATACCCAATTGGTTCCTCTCCCAATTTGATACATAACCAGTTTTCAGAATGATAAAGTAACTTAGACAAAACTTGGGCCCCACACCTCACAAATTGTGTGTCAATACAGAGGGACCCCCGACTCTCCCCCTCTCTTCATATTAAAGTGCAATTCTTGTGTCCTGCTGATGACCAAAGTCAAAGTGTCATTCTCTTGAAAACATAATTATTGTATGTTTGTTTAAAGCTTATATGCATGTTTAACACAACCTGTCATAGTATCTATAGATAGAGATTATATATATATATATATAGATAGATAGATAGATAGATATAGCATTAGTGGCTATTAGGAATGTCCTTCCAGGGGGTGATAAATCTTCAGAGGTACTTGATCTGTGGGATTACAATCCAGAATCACTTCATCAGCCTATATGACTGACAGAGTACCAAGTAGTCTCTCACCTGATGACACGATCCAGCATTAAAGGAAATGTCTGTACCCCTCTCCTAACTGGGATGGACTGTGCTAATAACAGATTCAATGTGTAAAGTTTGGGATGCTGGTGGCTGGATCACTTACAAATAACTTAATGTATACGGTCCCCTAATCTGTGCATCTTCAAGTGGGAACTTAAAACCTTCTCTCCATGTTCTCTTCCCCTATCCCTGTGCTAGATCTCCTCCACTGACTCCCCATTGTCCCTCCTGTGTCTCTACCTATTCTTCTGCTCCAACGTCACTGTACTCGGCCTGCTTGGAGCTCTTGATATTACTCGTTTATTGTTCTGTACTGTGTCACTCTGTATGGTCTACTGTTTGTGTTCTGTACGGCGCTGCGGAAAGCTTGTGGCGCCTAAATAAAGGAATGTATGATTGTGAATGTGCTGATTGTTGTATTGGAAATGTAATGATTTCTGATGCAATAGGCATATGTGGGAAGAAAAGAAATTCCATGCTAATTACGTCTTTTCACGTAAGTGACCAAAATATGATTTAGCCTGAATACATGTTAGCCTTTCTATCTGTATCTTAGAGAGATAGGTAACCTAACGGCAAGTAGTTTAGGAAATTACAGCTTGGTGTGAATTTTGTTAAGTTTAAATTGTGTTAAATCCAAGTTTAGAGAATATATTACAGCTTCATGCTAAGCATTGAATGTAATATCTCAGACTTTGTGGTGCCTGTTAGGATCAGTGTACTGGGTTACCCCCTGCAACATGTGTGTCAGAAACAGTATATAAAGAGCTGTATTTTGTATTTCAACTGTATTACACCATCTGGATGATCACCAGTACCTACAACTACTGTGCAACGGTCCTTGTCAGGACCCCTTGGGCAATAAAATGTCACTGCTTGAAGACTCTACCTGACGCCTATTGCCTGCTGTATGCTATGACCAATAGATAAGAGGGGCTGTAGCAGCTATACCAGCTACCCAGAAGCAAGCGGTTCCAGGTGTCGATGAAGGAGCCTGGTGGGGACAGCGAGAGTCTCCTACAACTATTGTGCAGTTGGTGAGTGTCTGGGGGGAGGTGGCACCAGTAGGATTGGTCAGTAATAGTCAGTTACTGATGGTGAGAAAGAGACCCAGATATTCTGTGCAGGAAGAACATCCTGTCATCCTCCGTCCCCCAGAGATTGGGTGGTGCAGTAAGCCCATCCGGTCACAGTTTATAACTGGTGGTAAGCGGCGGGATAATCCCAGGAGGGTTTTTGGAGACCAGTTTCAGAGAGCAGAGTTACTCAAGTGTAGAGTACCTGCAGCACAGGGGAACACCCTAAATACAGCGCAATGTCCAAGGTGGACCGCAAGCTCCTGTGCCAAGCAAGAAACACTGAAATTCCTTACTCAGTGACAAGGAGCAAAATGAAAAGAGCACTGAATGAGGAGTACTGGTCAGCGAAGGAGGAAGCTGACCGTGACCAAGATGAGATGCCAATGCCAATGCTCCTCCCTGATCTCACTCCTGTTCCCCCATCATCACCCTTTCTGTCTGCTTTTATAATCACACTTTCCACACTGCCCTTGACTCTCTTGTGGAACAGCTCAGGAGAAAGCCATGCACTCATGCCGTCTTCATTCATTTCAAGTTCACGGTCTCATCTTAACAGTCCTGCCCCATCACTCCTACGTACCTTCCAGTCCTCCTACCCCATTCACCTCTTTGCTCCTTCAGCTCCCTTCTCTCCCCTCCTCGCTCTCAGCTTTGCTATCCCCACTTCACCTCCAAAATTGAGTCCATGTGTCATGACATAACCTCCCATCAGTCCCTTTGCGCCCCACTCTCTCCTTTACCCATCTTGTTCCACCAAACCACCCTCTTCTGTGGACCCTATCTTCACTCCACCACCCCCCCACCCACCTCTTCTCTCACTCTGGTATCTGCAGATGAAATAATAATGTTCTAGTTTTCTAGTTGTGCCACATACATACTGAAGGTCATTCTAGTCGAGGTATCACTTCTTCTAGATTTCATATGGTTTTCTCTTGGGATGTTGTATAATACTTCTCCCTCAGGTTTGTATTTGTGCCTCCGCTCATGCGGGAGCCCTTCCACTTGTAGCAACGGCACGAACCTACAGTCTTAGGTTTAATGAAGCTTGAAATGATATCATTTTGTTATATTCCTGGCCCTATTGTAGGTTATAATGCCCTGTAGGCCGTGTCCTGTTTCTCCCCCATGCTCTATGTACGGCGCTGTGGCGACTTATAAACCATAAATAAATATTTATTTTTATTATTAACATCTTCATAGGCCTTATTCAGCTTTCAGCTCAGTATATGAAGTGTCCAGATTGAGCAATTCCTCTTTCTTCTTTTATATTGTCCTCCTGGGATTTCTGATGCTGTATTACCTTCCACTTCTTTGTTGAATGGCATCGTTTTTTGCGGACTATCTCTAAGGAGGTTGGTATTGCCCCAATAACACACTGCTACACTGGCAGGGCTCAATCCTAGCAAGGGTCGGAGGGGGTGAAGGCAGCTGCCCATTGACCACTCCCCTACAGAGAACACCCTCCAATATAATCAAGATCCAGGGAATCCTCACACCCTCGCCCAGGTGCCCAGAGCATCAGAATAGCAGAGTCCCATCCCTGGGAAGGGAGTTAGGTTTATACATACTGGAGTTTTAGAGTCTGGACTGATTGGGGATTGTGGTTCCTGCTGATCCGTGATCAGATTAAGGAATTGCTGATCCATGGAAGTTACTTGTGATGGTGTCTGTCTACCAATACTGGGGCAAGGTATGGTCTGGGCTGTGAGCCACCAGCTTGTGGCAGGAGAAGCACCTCTGCAATGTTTGGTCTCCCTGATGTGACACTTTGCACAGTAGTAATGTTTGAATGTGCTGATTATACTGTTAAGCAGATAAACAGTTATGGCTGACTAAGTATTTGGTATCCACAGTACCAGGAAGGTGAGTCTGGGGGTGCAGGGGACAGACAGACAGTCGCATCATCTACCCTGTGGTATTGTCACAGTTCAGCTCAGATGATATAATGATTCAGAGACGGACATCCCCCTCCTGCTCACTGTGGCATTACCGATAGCCCCGATATGCTGGTGAAGCCCGGCGTTTTTCTTTACCATCATGCTCGCTGATGAACACTTGTTTGTGGTTTATGTCAAATTAAAGTGTGTACAACAGACATTAAACTCCACACCGGTTTATAAAGTGTGATGATCTTCAAACAAACCGTTACATCCCAAGAGAATCCTTTTATAAACTACTCCCCAATGGGTCACATATGCACCATTAATAAATCTTTTGATAATGTGAATCAATTTAGAAACTATACCTTCACTTACTGCTAATTCCTACAGCATATGATCACCTGGAAAAGGTCACCAAAAAAGTGACATTAAAACAGTCAACTCTAAAAACTGGAATCTTGTAGGAAATGTTATAATTTACTGTTATAAAGTATTGTTTGATCCTTTCTCCTAAAGCAGGCCTGTCCAACCTGCGGCCCTCACGGTGTTGTGAAACTACAAGCCCCAGCATGCTTTGCTAGTAGACAACCTGTTGATAGCTGGAAGGGCATGCTGGTACTTGTAGTTTCACAACATCTGGAGGGCCGCAGGTTGGACAGGCCTGTCCTAAAGCAATATATATGTACTTAAGGACAACTGCTTGAGACTATGGACATAAGCTATACATATGCTGTGTCCTGGTTGTCACAGTACAGTGCCGACGTCTTCCTGTGTTGTGTAACTACATGTGAAGAGACAATATAGTCCCCAGGCCACACACAGTCCAATCCGGACACTCTGCTAAGTGCCAGTACAATTACTGTTCAATCTGTCCACACTGGATGGCGCTTGGCCCATCTGCTGACCGCACAACATCCGGATGTACAAACAACCCCAAAAATGTTCTAGCTCTTGGGGCAACACATTAACAAAGATCGGTCGGCATGTAGCTCGCTTAGACTGAATACTGCACATAAGAGGCTGAAGACTTATTTCACCAACAACATAAAGTGTGAGAAGTGTCCTGTTTATAAAGACAAAGTAGTAATAAACAGCACGCCGGACATTTCTGCCACAGCATTTTATTATTAGAAAATTTTGGACTGGTGTTGCTCACTGGAAGGAAAAGCTGGTGTTCGGGAGACCTCCGCACCATCGACTGATAAACTTCATCACATCCTGACACTCCGGACTGTGACTGGTCTGTGGAAGGGAAATAAAGGTCACAACAATGGCAATAAGAAGCCGATCTACTACATGACTGCGGAGGGAGGACACAGGAGGGCAAGAAAAGGCTGGGAGGATACCATACTCCAAGATGAGGGAGGGGGGTCGGCAGGGCACCACAGGACAAGATGAGGTGGGGGAGGGGGACAGGACACCATACAGCAAGGTAGGAATGTGGTACAGACAGATCAATGGAACAGAAGAGGAACAGGAAGCAGTCAGTAAACCTATAGAATAGAAGAGGAATAGGAAGCAGTCAGTAAACCATGAGGGGAGAAGAGGAATGAAGTGTAGACAGTAGACCAGGATGAGTGCAGGAGACTGAGGGAAGGCAGATAGCCGACCATGAGGGTAGGAGATGAATGGAAAGTCCTCACCTTAATAGCCATTAAAAATTTGTTCCAATCTTCTTTGTTTGAAGCTTTACCCGGCTGTTTGAATTCAATCTTGTTTCTGAGTACTGGATAACCTGTGCATGGTTAATGTATAGGATGTGTTAATAGTGAGGCCGTAGGTTGGGTAATCAGCAATATGTATGGAAAGTATTTTAGCTATGGCAGACATTGCATGGATACTGAAAATATTTTAGGTGGAATGAACAAGAGACAGATGATTTTCTTATGAAGTTATCATTAACCATACTGTGTTGTTGGAAGACCAGATTGGAGTTATTGTGGCTGGATCCTCTTCCCCCCTAACATGAAAATGGAAGAAATTGCTTATTGTATAAATGTATTTCTATTACCAGAGCAGTGTGTTTTGTGTATATTATTCTACATGGAGAAAGTGCATAAGGAGAACCACATGTATGTGTAACACTAAAGGGGAAGAGATCACCAGGAAACTGTCCAAATGATGAACTTTACACTTATCACAGTAATCACAGATTAATGTCAATTACTGAAAGCTCTTTTAACAAAAATAAGATATTTTGAAATGAACAAGTATAATTAGAGACAGAATCACTGAATAGAAGAAGAGTTTTGTACATTGGTATTATGGTGCTGTCTGTCTATCACAAAACAAGATGAGACAAGAAGGTCAATCAGGTGGAGTTTTAAAATCATGAATCTCAACTTCAGAGAATTTTATAGATGAAATAGCTGCATCTGACCGACGTAGGTCATTAGTACCAGCTCCGGAAAACCAACAGAAACAAAGCAGCTCATTAGGTATAAGCAGAAAAGGACAATATAATTAATCAGAGCAACAAGGGGAGAAGGAAGAATAGAGACCCGGGATAGAACGAGGACGGAAGAGGGAGCTAGGAGCAAGGAACCCAGGAGATGTTACATTGTACAGTCAGTGAGAACGAAGTAAATGAACAAAGCCCTCATCTAGACCGTTAACGGTGGCGTATTTCTCAGTATCTTTACATTATAACCGTCTACCCCAGGTATTAGATTGTATGTTCTGGGCTATGGACATATTCATCAGGTTAGAACGCGGACAGTTGTGGAAATAGCCCCATCACACCAGATACGAAGGGGCATCCCCATAGCCACATTACATTTTATAAAGTCGACTAGGGCTTTGGTAGTATCTGGTTAGAGCCTTATAATGGGACTATATTACAGCTACACTTATGGAGTTGTTTGAAAGATATTAGTCCAGTTATGATCCCTAACGAAGCCTCACAAATCTCTTCCCCAATCTCTTGTGAGTTCTGGTAGTGCACAAAAGAGGTTCTCTATTATTGTAATTGGATGATCATATGTAAGAGGGACACGTGGGTGCTAAACATATCATTTCATATGTTGTTAGTTCTCTACCTGTCTCCCTGACGGTTTCCATTTTGTACAAGAAGTGTTTTATTCTGAGATAGCGCCAAATATTCAAACTGGATGGTTCCACTTGGCTTGTATGTCACATAAGGACAACACAACCAGAGAGCTCACCATCTGCCCAGCTCGCTGGGATCCCACTAGAGGCGCCCTCATATAAACCTGCGGTAAGGATGGCTTGAGGTGTCAGAGGAGAGATCAAGGAACACATATGATAATCGTAGTTTACTCCAGATAGACAAGGTGGGGCAACTTGGCTTGACCACAGCAAAATATAGCCCTAGGATGTACTCTATACATCTCTTCCACTCTGCCCCCCTCTGTGTGGCTGTTATCTACTGCCCCCCTGGTCCCGTCTCTTAATACCTCCCTCACCTTCTCTACTCTGACATTCCCTCCCTCAACTTTAACATCCCTCTTGACAATTCCTCCGACCCAGCTACCTCCAACCTCTTCTCCCTCTCTTCCTCCCCTCTCTCCTCTACCTTCCTCCCCCCACAGCAGTGGGTACTCCCTTGTTCTGGCCTCTTCCCACCTTTGTACTGTCTCTGACTTCAATCCTCCTTTCTCTCTTTCTGACCATCATCTCTCTCTAAGTATCTCGCCTCCCCCCCTTAAAGTTACATTTCTTTATCAGCCCTGCTCCTAACTCCTGTTCCTCCACTATCACCTCCCCCTCAGTGTCTCCGCCTTACCTTTAGAATATAAGGGCCTGATTCATTAAGGATCTTAACTTGAGAAACTTCTTATTTCAGTCTCCTGGACAAAGCCATGTTACAATACAAGGGGTGCAAATTAGTTTTGTTTTGCACATAAGTTAAATACTGACTGTTTTTCATGTAACACACAAATACCAACTTTCAATTTCAGTGTACAAATAAGCTATCAAGTATTTGTGTGTTACATGAAAAAACAGTCAGTATTTAACTTATGTGCAAAACAGAAAACTAATTTGCACCCCTTGCATTGTAACATGGTTTTGTCCAGGAGACTGAAATAAGAAATTTCTCAAGTTAAGATCCTTAATGAATCAGGCCCTAAGTTATCACACACAGAGCCCTATTTCTTTGTGGTCCCCTTCTGCTATTGCCTCTAGGCCTGCTCCCCTCGCCCTGTTTTCTTGAGTTCGGGCTACTTCACTGTGGACTTTACCGTCCCGTAAATAACTTGATCTGCATCACAAAGTTATCTGTGTAATCTGTAAACTAGTAGGCGTCAGGTCTTTGTAGTTCTGTCTGATGATGTATTACGTAATGTACTATGGATTGCTGCTGTCTGTGTATTAGATACTACTGTAAGATTTCATGTACGGTGCTGTAGACTTTTTCTTGCGACTTATACATAAAACATAAGAATACACAATGCAGACGTACGATGTACATGATTCTGGACTTACGCAACCGGTGTATGGCTTTGCAGATGTTAAACCTTTGAACGACATGTTACTTATGTCACTCTAGCTCATTCATTTGTGCTAATGTAACATGATTTCACACTTAATTTGTATATGTTATCTAGGTAATTAGAAAGCATGGCCTTATGTTAGCTCCAGCATTTTATGTTGGATCTGTGAGGTGTCTGCCGCTCAGTAAGTTTAACAGAAGGAGACAAGTGAGAATAATCCATGATACTGTGCAATGCTCAGGAATATTTCCAGCATTACCTACATCATCCTGGGCAGTTTGGAATCTTCCATCTTTCATACATCCTGATAAACTCTACCAACATTTACTGAAAATACTTTCACAACATTCCAAAACCATCAGCAGCGTCTGTCTGTTCTCCTGGACAAATTCACTGTGCACCTCAATCACCACTCTGAACCCTGTCATTCAGACATCAAAGTGGAAGGGGAGAAGCAATTACAGCAAGATGGTTTGACAGACTATAGCGGTCATGGGATGCTGTGACTGGCCAGCACGGAGCAGATCGCAGGTAACAATGGTACAGTCCACAGAGGGGTGTTCCAGGTTCACAGCTCCCTTATACACTGATAAGTGCTCCTTCTCACCCAATCACATTTATGGTCTTAAATAAACAAAATGCATTTGCTCATAACTTTGCCATTTTGCAGATACTTCATATAACTTTAGAAGCATCCTTTCATTCATTTAAACTTTCTCCTAAGACACTGACCGGTATACAGTAATAGAATGGCCAATTTATA
Organism: Mixophyes fleayi; assembly: GCF_038048845.1. Lineage (NCBI taxonomy): Eukaryota > Metazoa > Chordata > Amphibia > Anura > Limnodynastidae > Mixophyes > Mixophyes fleayi. The sequence continues at coordinate 97,931 of NW_027445901.1, forward strand.
CGATATGGAGATTTCCTTACAGATATCAGACAGGAGAGAGACGGACATTTCATACAATATTGAGACCTATCAGAAATATCCAGGTAGCTCACCAGTAATCAGGCAAGGCAAAGAATGAATCCCACTGCTCACAGCTAAGAGTGATGCTTCATAGGTTCCTCTTTCATCCAGGGGTAGGACCTGATCCACTCGCTGATCCATGGACACTGCTAACACCCACTCCCGGACCTCCTCTCGCTTCTCCACCTGACACAGAGAGAGTAACAGGAAGATGAGAATAATATGAGAGAAGGTTTCCAGGAGAAGGTCCTGGACACTATAACACCTACTCCCGTACCTCCTCTCGCTTCTTCACCTGACACAGAGAGAGGAGGATGAGAGTTCTAGGAAAGGAGAAGGTCCTGGACACTATGACACCCGCTCCCAGACCTCCCCTCACTTCTCCACCTGACACAGAGAGAGTAACAGGAAGATGAGAGTTATAGGAGAGGAGGTTTCCAGGGGAAGGTCCTGGACACTATGACACCTACTCCCGTACCTCCTCTCGCTTCTCCACCTGACATAGGGAGAGTAACAGGAAGATGAGAGTTATAGGAGAGGAGGTTTCCAGGGGAAGGTCCTGGACACTATGACACCTACTCCCGTACCTCCTCTCGCTTCTCCACCTGACATAGGGAGAGTAACAGGAAGATGAGAGTTATAGGAGAGGAGGTTTCCAGGGGAAGGTCCTGGACACTATGACACCTACTCCCGTACCTCCTCTCGCTTCTCCACCTGACATAGGGAGAGTAACAGGAAGATGAGAGTTATAGGAGAGGAGGTTTCCAGGGAAGGTCCTGGACACTATGACACCCGCTCCCAGACCTACCCTCACTTCTCTTCTGACACAGAGAGAGTAACAGGAAGATGAGAGTTATAGGAGAGAAGGTTTCCAGGGGAAGGTCCTGGACACTATGACACCCGCTCCCAGACCTCCTCTCACTTCTCTTCTGACACAGGGTAACAGAGAGAATGTAATAAGAGATGGCGTTTCCAGGAAATCCTGGACGTTGTCTACTCACCGCAATGTGCTGCTTGGCAGGAAGAGGAACCTCAAAGGGAATGTCTGTGTGTTGGAAATCTGAGTGATCCAGGGCATCTAGATTTCCCTCCTCTATGGCCTGTAGAACAGATAATAAAAGGGGATATTACACTGTAGCACTGGACATTTCCCGTATTATGGATTATCAATATGCACATTAATCTCCGGATGATCTACATTATGTACGAATGTCTCCATTTATTCCACAAATTATCCCATGGCCTGTCCATGGCTAGACTGCAGTGTGTCCAGCACATTCCTGCTCATATCTCTGCAGCACATTCCCACACAAACCCGTACTTACATCTACAAGGTCCAGAAATCTGTTCAGGAAGATGAATGCGGAATTCTCCCAGCCCATCACCTACAGGAGCATAATGATAAGAGATAGAATGACCCAAGGTAGGCCAGTGGTAGAGTCACCCCGTGTACACACACACAGAGAGACAAACGCCCCGTGTGCACGGCCGGGAGGAGAGACGGACACTGGCCGGGAGGAGAGACGGACACTGGCCGGGAGGAGAGACGGACACTGGCCGGGAGGAGAGACGGACACTGGCCGGGAGGAGAGACGGACACTGGCCGGGAGGAGAGACGGACACTGGCCGGGAGGAGAGACGGACACTGGCCGGGAGGAGAGACGGACACTGGCCGGGAGGAGAGACTGACACTGGCCGGGAGGAGAGACTGACACTGGCCGGGAGGAGAGACGGACACTGGCCGGGAGGAGAGACTGACACTGGCCGGGAGGAGAGACGGACACTGGCCGGGGGGAGAGACTGACACTGGCCGGGAGGAGAGACTGACACTGGCCGGGAGGAGAGACTGACACTGGCCGGGAGGAGAGAGGGACACTGGCCGGGAGGAGAGAGGGACACTGGCCAGGAGGACAGACTCCTTGAGTACATACAGAGACAGGCCGCAGGAGAGAAGTGTAGCCCGGCTGTGATCCATGATGGAAGAAGTACATATGGGATAATTAGGAGCGGTACCTTAGCTGCCATTCCGCCTCATAGAAAGCCTTGTCCGCTGGTAGCAGATCAATGTGACGCAAGAGGGAGATGCAGAGTTTCACAGCTATAATGTCCTGCAAATAGCAATAATAAACACCGTGACTGAGATCAGTCATGAGAGAGACAGAGAGAGAGACACAGAGAGAGAGAGAGACACAGAGAGAGAGAGAGACACAGAGAGAGAGACACACACAGAGAGAGAGAGACAGAGAGAGAGAGAGAGACAGAGAGAGAGAGATGACATAACAGAGATAAGGGAAGGAGAGCTTGGACTGGAATAAGTATTGCGGTCGGAGGAGACGTTCGCTCTCTCACCAATTGTTGGACACCCCGCGCTGCAGACCGAGTGGAGTAATAATGAGCGATCAGCATCATCTGCTCAAACTCGCGGTGCGCCAGAGAATTCACCTCGCTCGACTTGACCAGATTCTCGCACTGCCAAAGACAGGACAATAAAGAGATATTTCAGCGGAGCTGTAAGCGGAGGATGCTCCATAGACACAGTGCAGACTCTTACCAGGGTATACAGCATGTCCCGCAGGTTTGCCCATGTATGGTACACTTCTGCACAGTTCATCCCCTCCGCATTCACCATCTCCACAAAGATCCGCTTATAGATGTTGAAATTCTGCACACGGAAGAAACAGCTTTCTGACGTACTGTGATTATATGAAGCAGTATGCAGAGGTCGGTATAGTCAGCTTACCTGGGCATTGGCTGGAGCTCCATGCAGCACATACAGGTCCAAGGCCTTCTCCAGCTTCCTTCCTTGATGAGGTGTGTGGCAAACAGAGCCACGTACTTATGAAGAACTTTATAACTCTGTGACACAAAGACATATAGGGAGAGATGAGGGTGCTCTCCCCTGGCGATCCGGGAGGTATACAGACAGCAGGAATCTAGTCCCTTTGTATCTTCAATAGCTTATCTGTTGGTCCCTCTCTGAGCCCAGTCATGTACACTGATTACAATTAATAATGATCTCCAATAACTGGCTCATAGTATATCCATTACAGTCAGATGCTCTCTGTCAGATTACGGAGATCACAACTAGTTGTAACTAACGGGACCCTTTAGAAATACACAAACAGCTCTGCACTAAGGGAAGGAGACCAGTAAAATACAATGTGAGGACAAAGGTCTACAGAATAAGTTACCCTTATATGAAATAATTGTCTGCCCAGTATGACATTGGGGTATGTCGATGCAAATATCTCCCTACCTGCTTAGTAGCTATCTCTATACACTTCTCCCATTGTCCACGGTCTGCGTACATATCCAGAGCAGCCATCACATCAACACCAACCAACTAGGAGTGAAACCAAACATGTCAGAACATATCCACATGAGCAGCGACATATTATATGGAGAGGTAGACGTAGGGACAGGAAGATGCAACGAGGAAGAAGAGGTAGGAAGGGATATAACATGGTGAAGTAAAGGTAGATATGAGCAAAGGATATGACATGGAGTACTAGAGGTAGATACAGGGAAGGGATATGACATGGAGTAGTAGAGGTGAATATGAGGAACGGATATGACATGGAGTACTAGAGGTAGATACAGGGAAGGGATATGACATGGAGCAGTAGAGGTGAATATGAGGAACGGATATGACATGGAGTACTAGAGGTAGATACAGGGAAGGGATATGACATGGAGTAGTAGAGGTAAATACGGGGAAGGGATATGACATGGAGCAGTAGAGGTGAATATGAGGAACGGATATGACATGGAGTAGTAGAGGTAGATATGAGGAAGGGATATGACATGGAGTAGTAGAGGTAGATACGAGGAAGGGATATGACATGGAGTAGTAGAGGTAGATACGAGGAAGGGATATGACATGGAGTAGTAGAGGTGGTGATGAGGAAGGGATATGACATGGAGTAGTAGAGGTGGTGATGAGGAAGGGATATGACATGGAGTAGTAGAGGTGGTGATAAGGAAGGGATATGACATGGAGTAGTAGAGGTGGATATGAGGAAGGGATATGACATGGAGTAGTAGAGGTAGATACGAGGAACGGATATGACATGGAGCAGTAGAGGTGGTGATAAGGAAGGGATATGACATGGAGTAGTAGAGGTGGATATGAGGAAGGGATATGACATGGAGTAGTAGAGGTAGAGATGAGGAAGGGATATGACATGAAGTAGTAGAGGTAGAGATGAGGAAGGGATATGACATGAAGTAGTAGAGGTAGATATGAGGAAGGGATATGACATGAAGTAGTAGAGGTAGATATGAGGAAGGGATATGACATGAAGTAGTAGAGGTAGATATGAGGAAGGGATATGACATGAAGTAGTAGAGGTAGATACGAGGAAGGGATATGACATGGAGTAGTAGAGGTGGATACGAGGAAGGAATATGACATGGAGTAGTAGAGGTAGATACGAGGTAGGGATATGACATGGAGTAGTAGAGGTGGATATGAGGAAGGGATATGACATGGAGTACTACAGGTAGATACGAGGAAGGGATATGAAATGGAGTAGTAGAAGTGGTGATAAGGAAGGGATATGACATGGAGTAGTAGAGGTAGATACGAGGAAGGGATATGACATGGAGTAGTAGAGGTAGATACGAGGAAGGGATATGACATGGAGTAGTAGAGGTGGATATCAGAAAGGGATATGACATGAAGTAGTAGAGGTAGTGATGAGGAAGGAATATGACATTAAGTAGTAGAGGTAGTGATGAGGAAGGGATATGACATGGAGTAGTAGAGGTGGTGATGAGGAAGGAATATGACATGGAGTAGTAGAGGTAGATACGAGGAAGGGATATGACATGGAGTAGTAGAGGTAGATACGAGGAAGGGCTATGACATGGAGTAGTAGAGGTAGAGATGAGGAAGGGATATGACATGGAGTAGTAGAGGTAGATACGAGGAAGGGATATGACATGGAGTAGTAGAGGAAGATACGAGGAAGGGCTATGACATGGAGTAGTAGAGGTAGAGATGAGGAAGGGATATGACATGGAGTAGTAGAGGTAGTGATGAGGAAGGGATATGACATGGAGTAGTAGAGGTAGATAGGAGGAAGGGATAGGACATGGAGTAGTAGAGGTAGATACGAGGAAGGGCTATGACATGGAGTAGTAGAGGTAGAGATGAGGAAGGGATATGACATGGAGTAGTAGAGGTAGATACGAGGAAGGGATATGACATGGAGTAGTAGAGGAAGATACGAGGAAGGGCTATGACATGGAGTAGTAGAGGTGGTGATGAGGAAGGGATATGACATGGAGTAGTAGAGGTGGATTTGAGGAACGGATATAACATGGAGCAGTAGAGGTGGATATGAGGAACGGATATGACATGGAGCAGTAGAGGTGGATATGAGGAATGGATATGACATGGAGTAGTAGAGGTGGTTATGAGGAAGGGCTATGACATGGAGTAGTAGAGGTAGAGATGAGGAAGGGATATGACATGGAGTAGTAGAGGTGGTGATGAGGAAGGGATATGACATAGAGTAGTAGAGGTAGTGATGAGGAAGGGATATGACATGGAGTAGTAGAGGTGGTGATGAGGAAGGAATATGACATGGAGTAGTAGAGGTAGTGATGAGGAACGGATATGACATGGAGTAGTAGAGGTAGATACGAGGAAGGAATATGACATGGAGTAGTAGAGGTAGAGATGAGGAAGGGCTATGACATGGAGTAGTAGAGGTAGATACGAGGAAGGGCTATGACATGGAGTAGTAGAGGTAGATACGAGGAAGGGCTATGACATGGAGTACTACAGGTAGATACGAGGAAGGGATATGACATGGAGTAGTAGAGGTGGTGATGAGGAAGGGATATGACATGGAGTAGTAGAGGTAGATACGAGGAATGGATATGACATGGAGTAGTAGAGGTAGATACGAGGAATGGATATGACATGGAGTAGTAGAGGTGGTTATGAGGAAGGGATATGACATGGAGTAGTAGAGGTAGAGATGAGGAAGGGATATGACATGGAGTAGTAGAGGTGGTGATGAGGAAGGGATATGACATGGAGCAGTAGAGGTAGAGATGAGGAACGGATATGACATGGAGCAGTAGAGGTGGATATGAGGAATGGATATGACATGGAGTAGTAGAGGTGGTTATGAGGAATGGATATGACATGGAGTAGTAGAGGTGGTTATGAGGAAGGGCTATGACATGGAGTAGTAGAGGTAGAGATGAGGAAGGGATATGACATGGAGTAGTAGAGGTGGTGATGAGGAAGGGATATGACATGGAGTAGTAGAGGTAGTGATGAGGAAGGGATATGACATGGAGTAGTAGAGGTGGTGATGAGGAAGGGATATGACATGGAGTAGTAGAGGTAGTGATGAGGAAGGGATATGACATGGAGTAGTAGAGGTAGTGATGAGGAAGGGATATGACATGGAGTAGTAGAGGTAGTGATGAGGAAGGAATATGACATTGAGTAGTAGAGGTAGTGATGAGGAAGGGATATGACATGGAGTAGTAGAGGTGGTGATGAGGAAGGAATATGACATGGAGTAGTAGAGGTAGATAAGAGGAAGGGATATGACATGGAGTAGTAGAGGTAGATACGAGGAAGGGATATGACATGGAGTAGTAGAGGAAGATACGAGAAAGGGTTATGACATGGAGTAGTAGAGGTAGAGATGAGGAAGGGATATGACATGGAGTAGTAGAGGTGGATATGAGGAAGGGATATGACATGGAGTAGTAGAGGTAGTGATGAGGAAGGGATATGACATGGAGTAGTAGAGGTGGATACGAGGAAGGGATATGACATGGAGTAGTAGAGGTAGATACGAGGAAGGGATATGACATGGAGTAGTAGAGGTAGATACGAGGAAGGGATATGACATGGAGTAGTAGAGGTAGATACGAGGAAGGGATATGACATGGAGTAGTAGAGGTAGAGACGAGGAAGGGATATGACATGGAGAAGCAGAGGTAGATACGAGGAAGGGATATGACATAGAGTAGTAGAGGTGGTGATGAGGAAGGGATATGACATGGAGTAATAGAGGTAGATACGAGGAAGGGATATGACATGGAGTAGTAGAGGTGGTGATGAGGAAGGGATATGACATGGAGAAGCAGAGGTAGATACGAGGAAGGGATATGACATGGAGTAATAGAGGTAGATACGAGGAAGGGATATGACATGGAGTAATAGAGGTAGATACGAGGAAGGGATATGACATGAAGTAGTAGAGGTAGATATGAGGAAGGGATATGACATGGAGTAGTAGAGGTAGATATGAGGAAGGGATATGACATGAAGTAGTAGAGGTAGATATGAGGAAGGGATATGACATGGAGTAGTAGAGGTAGATACGAGGAAGGGATATGACATGGAGTACTACAGGTAGATATGAGGAAGGGATATGACATGGAGTACTACAGGTAGATATGAGGAGGGATATGACATGGAGAAGTAGAGGTGGTGATGAGGAAGGGATATGACATGGAGTAGTAGAGGTGGATATGAGGAAGAGTTATGACATGGAGTAGTAGAGGTAGATATGAGGAAGGGATATGACATGGAGCAGTAGAGGTAGATACGAGGAAGGGATATGACATGAAGTAGTAGAGGTAGATACGAGGAAGGGATATGACATGAAGTAGTAGAGGTAGATACGAGGAAGGGATATGACATGGAGTAGTAGAGGTAGATACGAGGAAGGGATATGACATGGAGTAGTAGAGGTGGTAATGAGGAAGGGATATGACATGGAGTAGTAGATGTAGATACGAGGAAGGGATATGACATGGAGTAGTAGAGGTGGTGATGAGGAAGGGATATGACATGGAGTAGTAGAGGTAGATACGAGGAAGGGATATGACATGGAGTACTACAGGTAGATATGAGGAAGGGATATGACATGGAGAAGTAGAGGTGGTGATGAGGAAGGGATATGACATGGAGTAGTAGAGGTGGATATGAGGAAGAGATATGACATGGAGTACTACAGGTAGATACGAGGAAGGGATATGACATGAAGTAGTAGAGGTAGATACGAGGAAGGGATATGACATGGAGTAGTAGAGGTGGTGATGAGGAAGGGATATGACATGGAGTAGTAGAGGTGGTGATGAGGAAGGGATATGACATGGAGTAGTAGAGGTAGATACGAGGAAGGGATATGACATGGAGTAGTAGAGGTGGTGATGAGGAAGGGATATGACATGGAGTAGTAGAGGTGGTGATGAGGAAGGGATATGACATGGAGTAGTAGATGTAGATACGAGGAAGGGATATGACATGGAGTAGTAGAGGTGGTGATGAGGAAGGGATATGACATGGAGTAGTAGAGGTGGTGATGAGGAAGGGATATGACATGGAGTAGTAGAGGTGGTGATGAGGAAGGGATATGACATGGAGTAGTAGAGGTGGTGATGAGGAAGGGATATGACATGGAGTAGTAGAGGTGGTGATGAGGAAGGGATATGACATAGAGTAGTAGAGGTGGTGATGAGGAAGGGATATGACATGGAGTAGTAGAGGTGGTGATGAGGAAGGGATATGACATGGAGTAGTAGAGGTGGTGATGAGGAAGGGATATGACATGGAGTAGTAGAGGTGGTGATAAGGAAGGGATATGACATGGAGTAGTAGAGGTGGATATGAGGAAGGGATATGACATGGAGTAGTAGAGGTGGTGATGAGGAAGGGATATGACATGGAGTAGTAGAGGTGGTGATGAGGAAGGGATATGACATGGAGTAGTAGAGGTGGTGATGAGGAAGGGATATGACATGGAGTAGTAGAGGTGGTGATAAGGAAGGGATATGACATGGAGTAGTAGAGGTGGATATGAGGAAGGGATATGACATGGAGCAGTAGAGGTGGATATGAGGAAGGGATATGACATGGAGTAGTAGAGGTGGATATGAGGAAGGGATGTGACATGGAGTACTACAGGTACATACGAGGAAGGGATATGACATGGAGTAGTAGAGGTGGATATGAGGAAGGGATATGACATGGAGTAGTAGAGGTGGATATGAGGAAGGGATATGACATGGAGTAGTAGAGGTAGATATGAGGAAGGGATATTATATTGATTAGTAGACGTAGTCATGAGGATGAGAGAGGTAGCACGGTGTGTGGACTAGTAGAAGGACGGGTAATGATAAGTATAGATCTAGTATTAGTAGGCTTGGTATGATGAAGTAACAGTGCATTCAGTGGCAGCAGAGGGGTATATAGGTACGGTGTATAAATAAGATACAATTATCTTACCGAGTCTAGTTTCCCTTGGTTCTTCAGATAGTCTTTGTATCGCTCATCCACATACTGCTCATACCTGCCATAAGATAAGAGTATACACTACATCACACATAACAGTAATACGTGGCATGGTGAGGTTCCCACAAAGGGTGTGTGCGGAGTATCCGGGCAGGAAGGACAGAGCTTGGGATGTGAAGGGTGTAAGCATGTTTCTGGGAGTTACCTGGAGTCCAGCTCTTTCGCCACTCGCTTTGCTTTGTTCCATTCCTCCCCATATATAAAAGCATCAATCGCTTCCTTAATGAGGTCCATATTCAGATAGAGCTCAGCTGCCTGATCACAGAAATCACATGTTAATAAATAGATCTATCTCCCCTGTAGCTGCTATTTGTACAAGGCTGAGGATTCTCTTACTGCGATGTGCTTGCCAGCAGACACCAGCTTAGGACCAACAATATGAATCACTTCCAAACTTCTGCTCGGGACCAGGAACTTGATGGATAATTCAGCAGCCTGTGCAGAGGTTACTAAAGAGATTACTATACAACAGAATGTGGTTAATCAGCAGTAACATTGTTAGGTGTGAGTACCACACAGAGGGTCGTCTCTCACAGCCTGCAACAAGACACGTGTCCTACAAAACAGCTGTGCCCTCCTTCCAAGTAGAACGTAAGCTCTGTCGCCGACTGGACCCTCCCTACTCTGTTTTCAAGTTTACCCTGTAAGTCCCTGTGTTATGCATGCGCTGTTGTCCCCACTGTACAGGGCACCTTATACAATTGTAATCATCTTAATAATAGTAATAATTATAAAATAAAAAGAAATCTTGAGTTAAGGAATCAACCAAATAATGCCCATCCAGATACGGACAGATCTTAATGCTTCTATAGTATTAACATTACAGGACGACTCTTGCACCTTCATCCAGCATTTGTCCATTAGTCCCATGTTGTCCAGATCCTTCACCTTCAGGTAGCAGTCCACAGCTCGGCCATATTCCCCCGCATGCTCCCACTCCCGGGCCTGCTCCATCAAGGCCTCAGCTCCTCTATTGGGAAGAATGAGTTTATAACTCCATACACTGGGAGTGAGCCTTACAGTGATGTAATAATAGTGTCTGACCTGGTCCCTTTCTCCCCCACCTCCCGCTCATACTCCTGCTGCAGCTGCTCCAGCATGGTGGGTATGTACTCCTTGCAGATCCGCATGGCGTCACTCCACATGCCAGCGTCCTATATACAGAAATGGATTAAATCAGACTGACACACAGACCCTACGCGTTTCACTCCTACGCTAACAATAATCACCTTGTAATGGCGCAGAGCAGCCTCAGGTCTCTGGGCACGCAGTAAGTACGCCTCGGCCTTCTGATAATCCTTCTGTTCAAAGGCAAAACGAGCCTGGCCCTCCAGGACATCCCCCACACTGCCTGGATCGTGCAGCTCAGCCACTCTCTGTGCCGCGTCCCAGTCCTGGCTATGGACATACCTGGGAGGGGAGATACATCAGACCAGTCACCTCTGGGTGAAAGCAATCAGCAGGGACACACAAGTCCTGTAGCGTTAGGATAGATACAAGCCTTGTACAGTGTTTGTAGATTCTGCTTTATGTACAAGGGACATAACATGGAGAGAAATGGGGGTGATGGTTAGATCTCTGCGTGATGGACATCAGGTGACATAAGGCAGCGACTGAAGGTGAACACACACTTACATGAGCACTGCTTCCTTGGGCTTTCCAGCTCTGACAAACTCAGCCTCCGCTTCAGGAAACTTGCCCTGTTATAATAAGAGATGAGAGATGAAAGTGTGGATGGAATGTGCGACAATGATGTTATGTCCTCCTGAGCATACATCTCATAATAGTTCTTATATGCCACCAAATCCTACGGGGTATAAGTATCAAGGCAAATATGCATTAGGCATCGGTCTGTCAGGGGAAATGCTCGGAGAAGGAGTTAGAGAGAGGACGTGCTTACCTGACAGTGAGATTAATCATTACAATGTGGAACGTTTCATGACTCCACCAATCTTCCCTACACACAGACACAGCCCGTACAGTATCCCGGTCACACAGCCCGTACAGTATCCCGGTCACACAGACACAGCCCGTACAGTATCCCGGTCACACAGACACAGCCCGTACAGTATCCCGGTCACACAGACACAGCCCGTACAGTATCCCGGTCACACAGACACAGCCCGTACAGTATCCCGGTCACACAGACACAGCCCGTACAGTATCCCGGTCACACAGACACAGCCCGTACAGTATCCCGGTCACACAGACACATCCCGTACAGTATCCCGGTCACACAGACACAGCCCGTACAGTATCCCGGTCACACACACACAGCCCGTACAGTATCCCGGTCACACAGACACAGCCCGTACAGTATCCCGGTCACACAGTCACAGCCCGTACAGTATCCCGGTCACACACACACAGCCCGTACAGTATCCCGGTCACACAGACACAGCCCGTACAGTATCCCGGTCACAGTCACAGCCCGTACAGTATCCCGGTCACACAGACACAGCCCGTACAGTATCCGGTCACACAGACACATCCCGTACAGTATCCCGGTCACACACACACAGCCCGTACAGTATCCCGGTCACACAGACACAGCCCGTACAGTATCCCGGTCACACAGACACAGCCCGTACAGTATCCCGGTCACACAGACACAGCCCGTACAGTATCCCGGTCACACACACACAGCCCGTACAGTATCCCGGTCACACACGACACAGCCCGTACAGTATCCCGGTCACACAGACACAGCCCGTACAGTATCCCGGTCACACAGACACAGCCCGTACAGTATCCCGGTCACACAGACACAGCCCGTACAGTATCCCGGTCACACAGACACAGCCCGTACAGTATCCGGTCACACAGACACAGCCCGTACAGTATCCCGGTCACACAGACACAGCCCGTACAGTATCCCGGTCACACAGACACAGCCCGTACAGTATCCCGGTCACACAGACACAGCCCGTACAGTATCCCGGTCACACACACACAGCCCGTACAGTATCCCAGTCACACACGACACAGCCCGTACAGTATCCCGGTCACACAGACACAGCCCGTACAGTATCCCGGTCACACAGACACAGCCCGTACAGTATCCCGGTCACACACACACAGCCCGTACAGTATCCCGGTCACACAGACACAGCCCGTACAGTATCCCGGTCACACAGACACAGCCCGTACAGTATCCCGGTCACACAGACACAGCCCGTACAGTATCCCGGTCACACAGACACATCCCGTACAGTATCCCGGTCACACAGACACAGCCCGTACAGTATCCCGGTCACACAGCCCGCACAGCCCGTACAGTATCCCGGTCACACAGCCCGCACAGCCCGTACAGTATCCCGGTCACACAGCCCGTACAGTATCCCGGTCACACAGCCCGTACAGTATCCCGGTCACACAGCCCGTACAGTATCCCGGTCACACAGACACAGCCCGTACAGTATCCCGGTCACACAGCCCGCACAGCCCGTACAGTATCCCGGTCACACAGCCCGCACAGCCCGTACAGTATCCCGGTCACACAGCCCGTACAGTATCCCGGTCACACAGCCCGTACAGTATCCCGGTCACACAGACACAGCCCGTACAGTATCCCCGGTCACACAGACACAGCCCGTACAGTAACCCGGTCACACACACACAGCCCGTACAGTATCCCGGTCACACACACACAGCCCGTACAGTATCCCGGTCACACAGACACAGCCCGTACAGTATCCCGGTCACACACACACAGCCCGTACAGTATCCCGGTCACACACACACAGCCCGTACAGTATCCCGGTCACACACACACAGCCCGTACAGTATCCCGGTCACACAGACACAGCCCGTACAGTAACCCGGTCACACACACACAGCCCGTACAGTATCCCGGTCACACAGACACAGCCCGTACAGTATCCCGGTCACACAGACACAGCCCGTACAGTATCCCGGTCACACAGACACAGCCCGTACAGTATCCCGGTCACACAGACACATCCCGTACAGTATCCCGGTCACACAGACACATCCCGTACAGTATCCCGGTCACACAGACACAGCCCGTACAGTATCCCGGTCACACAGACACAGCCCGTACAGTATCCCGGTCACACAGACACAGCCCGTACAGTATCCCGGTCACACACACACAGCCCGTACAGTATCCCGGTCACACAGACACAGCCCGTACAGTATCCCGGTCACACAGACACTGCCCGTACAGTATCCCGGTCACACAGACACAGCCCGTACAGTATCCCGGTCACACAGACACAGCCCGTACAGTATCCCGGTCACACAGACACAGCCCGTACAGTATCCCGGTCACACAGTCACAGCCCGTACAGTATCCCGGTCACACAGACACAGCCCTTACAGTATCCCGGTCACACACACACAGCCCGTACAGTATCCCGGTCACACAGACACAGCCCGTACAGTATCCCGGTCACACAGTCACAGCCCGTACAGTATCCCGGTCACACAGTCACAGCCCGTACAGTATCCCGGTCACACAGACACAGCTCGTACAGTATCCCGGTCACACAGACACATCCCGTACAGTATCCCGGTCACACAGCCCGCACAGCCCGTACAGTATCCCGGTCACACAGACACAGCCCGTACAGTATCCCGGTCACACAGACACAGACCCGTACAGTATCCCGGTCACACAGACACAGCCCGTACAGTATCCCGGTCACACAGACACAGCCCGTACAGTATCCCGGTCACACAGTCACAGCCCGTACAGTATCCCGGTCACACAGACACAGCCGTACAGTATCCCGGTCACACAGACACAGCCCGTACAGTAACCCGGTCACACAGACACAGCCCGTACAGTATCCCGGTCACACAGACACAGCCCCGTACAGTATCCCGGTCACACAGACACAGCCCGTACAGTATCCCGGTCACACAGACACTGCCCGTACAGTATCCCGGTCACACACACAGCCCGTACAGTATCCGGTCACACAGACACAGCCCGTACAGTATCCCGGTCACACACACACAGCCCGTACAGTATCCCGGTCACACAGACACAGCCCGTACAGTATCCCGTCACACAGACACAGCCCGTACAGTATCCCGGACACACAGACACATCCCGTACAGTATCCCGGTCACACACACACAGCCCGTACAGTATCCCGGTCACACAGACACAGCCCGTACAGTATCCCGTCACACAGACACAGCCCGTACAGTATCCCGGTCACACAGACACAGCCCGTACAGTATCCCGGTCACACAGTCACAGCCCGTACAGTATCCCGGTCACACAGACACAGCCCGTACAGTATCCCGGTCACACAGACACAGCCCGTACAGTATCCCGGTCACACAGTCACAGCCCGTACAGTATCCCGGTCACACACACACAGCCCGTACAGTATCCCGGTCACACAGACACAGCCCGTACAGTATCCCGGTCACACAGACACAGCCCGTACAGTATCCCGGTCACACAGACACAGCCCGTACAGTATCCCGGTCACACAGACACATCCCGTACAGTATCCCGGTCACACAGACACAGCCCGTACAGTATCCCGGTCACACAGACACAGCCCGTACAGTATCCCGGTCACACAGACACATCCCGTACAGTATCCCGGTCACACAGACACAGCCCGTACAGTATCCGGTCACACAGACACAGCCCGTACAGTATCCCGGTCACACAGACACAGCCCGTACAGTATCCCGGTCACACAGTCACAGCCCGTACAGTATCCCGGTCACACACACACAGCCCGTACAGTATCCCGGTCACACAGACACAGCCCGTACAGTATCCCGGTCACACAGACACAGCCCGTACAGTATCCCGGTCACACAGACACAGCCCGTACAGTATCCCGGTCACACAGACACAGCCCGTACAGTATCCCGGTCACACAGACACAGCCAGTACAGTATCCCGGTCACACAGACACAGCCCGTACAGTATCCCGGTCACACAGACACAGCCCGTACAGTATCCCGGTCACACAGTCACAGCCCGTACAGTATCCCGGTCACACACACACAGCCCGTACAGTATCCCGGTCACACAGACACAGCCCGTACAGTATCCCGGTCACACAGACACAGCCCGTACAGTATCCGGTCACACACACACAGCCCGTACAGTATCCCGGTCACAGAGACACAGCCCGTACAGTATCCCGGTCACACAGACACAGCCCGTACAGTATCCCGGTCACACACACACAGCCCGTACAGTATCCCGGTCACAGAGACACAGCCCGTACAGTATCCCGGTCACACAGACACAGCCCGTACAGTATCCCGGTCACACACACACAGCCCGTACAGTATCCCGGTCACACAGACACAGCCCGTACAGTATCCCGGTCACACAGACACAGCCCGTACAGTATCCCGGTCACACAGACACAGCCCGTACAGTATCCCGGTCACACAGTCACAGCCCGTACAGTATCCCGGTCACACAGACACAGCCCGTACAGTATCCCGGTCACACACACACAGCCCGTACAGTATCCCGGTCACACAGACACAGGCCGTACAGTATCCCGGTCACACAGACACAGCCCGTACAGTATCCCGGTCACACACACACAGCCCGTACAGTATCCCGGTCACACAGACACAGCCAGTACAGTATCCCGGTCACACACACACAGCCCGTACAGTATCCCGGTCACACAGACACAGCCCGTACAGTATCCCGGTCACACAGACACAGCCCGTACAGTATCCCGGTCACACAGTCACAGCCGTACAGTATCCCGGTCACACAGACACAGCCCGTACAGTATCCCGGTCACACACACACAGCCCGTACAGTATCCCGGTCACACACACACAGCCCGTACAGTATCCCGGTCACACACACACAGCCCGTACAGTATCCCGGTCACACAGACACAACCCGTACAGTATCCCGGTCACACACACACAGCCGTACAGTATCCCGGTCACACAGCCCGTACAGTATCCCGGTCACACAGACACAGCCCGTACAGTATCCCGGTCACACAGACACAGCCCGTACAGTATCCCGGTCACACAGACACAGCCCGTACAGTATCCCGGTCACACAGACACAGCCCGTACAGTATCCCGGTCACACAGTCACAGCCCGTACAGTATCCCGGTCACACAGACACAGCCAGTACAGTATCCCGGTCACACACACACAGCCCGTACAGTATCCCGGTCACACAGACACAGCCCGTACAGTATCCCGGTCACACAGACACAGCCCGTACAGTATCCCGGTCACACAGTCACAGCCGTACAGTATCCCGGTCACACAGACACAGCCCGTACAGTATCCCGGTCACACACACACAGCCCGTACAGTATCCCGGTCACACACACACAGCCCGTACAGTATCCCGGTCACACACACACAGCCCGTACAGTATCCCGGTCACACAGACACAGCCCGTACAGTATCCCGGTCACACACACACAGCCCGTACAGTATCCCGGTCACACAGCCCGTACAGTATCCCGGTCACACAGACACAGCCCGTACAGTATCCCGGTCACACAGACACAGCCCGTACAGTATCCCGGTCACACACGACACAGCCGTACAGTATCCCGGTCACACAGACACAGCCCGTACAGTATCCCGGTCACACACACACAGCCCGTACAGTATCCCGGTCACACAGACACAGCCCGTACAGTATCCCGGTCACACAGACACAGCCCGTACAGTATCCCGGTCACACAGCACACAGCCCGTACAGTATCCCGGTCACACAGACACAGCCCGTACAGTATCCGGTCACACACACACAGCCCGTACAGTATCCCGGTCACACAGACACATCCCGTACAGTATCCCCGTCACACAGACACAGCCAGTACAGTATCCCGGTCACACAGACACAGCCCGTACAGTATCCCGGTCACACAGACACAGCCCGTACAGTATCCCGGTCACACACACACCCCGTACAGTATCCCGGTCACACACACACAGCCCGTACAGTATCCCGGTCACACAGACACAGCCCGTACAGTATCCCGGTCACACAGACACAGCCCGTACAGTATCCCGGTCACACAGACACAGCCCGTACAGTATCCCGGTCACACACACACAGCCCGTACAGTATCCCGGTCACACACACACAGCCCGTACAGTATCCCGGTCACACACACACAGCCCGTACAGTATCCCAGTCACACAGACACAGCCCGTACAGTATCCCGGTCACACAGACACAGCCCGTACAGTATCCCGGTCACACAGACACAGCCCGTACAGTATCCCGGTCACACACACACCGCCCGTACAGTATCCCGGTCACACAGACACATCCCGTACAGTATCCCGGTCACACAGACACAGCCCGTACAGTATCCCGGTCACACAGACACATCCCGTACAGTATCCCGGTCACACACACACAGCCCGTACAGTATCCCGGTCACACAGACACATCCCGTACAGTATCCCGGTCACACACACACAGCCCGTACAGTATCCCGGTCACACAGACACAGCCCGTACAGTATCCCGGTCACACAGACACATCCCGTACAGTATCCCGGTCACACACACACAGCCCGTACAGTATCCCGGTCACACAGACACAGCCCGTACAGTATCCCGGTCACACAGACACATCCCGTACAGTATTCCGGTCACACACACACAGCCCGTACAGTATCCCGGTCACACAGACACATCCCGTACAGTATCCCGGTCACACACACACAGCCCGTACAGTATCCCGGTCACACAGACACAGCCCGTACAGTATCCCGGTCACACAGACACAGCCCGTACAGTATCCCGGTCACACAGACACAGCCCGTACAGTATCCCGGTCACACAGACACAGCCCGTACAGTATCCCGGTCACACACACACAGCCCGTACAGTATCCCGGTCACACAGACACAGCCCGTACAGTATCCCGGTCACACAGCCCGTACAGTATCCCGGTCACACACACACAGCCCGTACAGTATCCCGGTCACACAGACACATCCCGTACAGTATCCCGGTCACACAGACACATCCCGTACAGTATCCCGGTCACACAGACACAGCCCGTACAGTATCCCGGTCACACAGACACATCCCGTACAGTATCCCGGTCACACACACACAGCCCGTACAGTATCCCGGTCACACAGACACAGCCCGTACAGTATCCCGGTCACACAGACACAGCCCGTACAGTATCCCGGTCACACACACACAGCCCGTACAGTATCCCGGTCACACAGACACAGCCCGTACAGTATCCCGGTCACACAGACACAGCCCGTACAGTATCCCGGTCACACAGCCCGTACAGTATCCCGGTCACACAGACACAGCCCGTACAGTATCCCGGTCACACAGACACAGCCCGTACAGTATCCCGGTCACACAGACACAGCCCGTACAGTATCCCGGTCACACAGACACAGCCA